>NW_007580944.1:1552-3011 GCF_000690725.1 Stegastes partitus | reverse complement strand
TTTTCAAACTATATCTGCAACCTATGCTTACATTTTCAACTTTAAAAAGCTTCATTAAGCATGTTTGTGGTTTTTATTTTAATGAGTAATACATTCTTTCAAATCAGATTTTGTATTTTTTGTGTTCTTGAGCCCAAAATGTTAATATAGTTGGCTAAAGTGAAAAAATCAGATCATATACAGTCATGGACGAAACTATTGGCACCCCTGGAATTTTTCCATAAAATACACCGTTTCTCTCAGAGATTGTTGCAAATACAAATGTTTGTGGTATACACGTGTTTATTTCCTATATGTGCATTGGAAAAACACAAAGAAGCAGAAGGAAAAAGCCAAAATTGACATAATTTTACAGAAAACTCAAAAAATGGGCCGGACTAAATTGTTGGCACCCTCAATTCAATATTTGGTTGCACACCCTTTGAAAGAAATAACTGAAATCAGTCGCTTTCTCAAACCATCAACAAGCTTCTTACATCTCTCAGCTGGAATTTTGGACCACGCCTCGTTTGCAAACTGCTGCAGGTCTCTCAGATTTGAAGGGTGCCTTCTTGCAACAGCAATTTTGAGATCTCTCCATCGTGTTCAATGGGATTTAGATCCAGACTCTTTGCTGGCCACTTCAGAACTCTGCAGCTCTTTGTCTCCAACCATTTGTTGGTGCGATTTGAGGTGTGTTTCAGGTCATTGTCCTGCTGGAACACCCATGGCCTCTGACGCAGACCCAGCTTTCTGGCCCTACATTGCAGCCCACAATATTTTAATAGTCTCCAGATTTCCTGATTCCTTGCACACCATCAAGGCACCCAGTGCCAGAGGCAGCAAAACAACCCCAAAACATCTTTGAACCTCCACCATGTTTGACTCTAGGTACTGTGTTCTTTTCTTTGTAGGCCTCATTCCGTTCTCTGTAAACAGTCGACTGACATGCTTTTCCAAAAAGCTCTGCCTTAGTCTCATCTGTCCACAAAACGTTCTCACAGAAGGATTGAGGCTTACTAAGGTACATTTTTGAAAACTTCAGTCTGGCGTTTTTATGTCTCTTTGTCAGCAGTGGGGTTCTCCTCGGTCTCCTGCCATAGCGTTTCTTCTCATTCAGATGACAACGTATGGTCCAAGCTGACACTTCTGCACCCTGAGTCTGCAGGACAGCCTGAATTTGGTTGGACGTTGACTGAGGATGTTTATCCACCATTCTAACTATCCTGTGTTGCGTTCTTTTGTCAGTTTTTCTCTTCTGTCCCCGTCCAGGCAGATTATCCACAGTTCCATGGGTTATAAACTTCTTGATTATATGACGCACAGTGGACAAAGGAACTCCACGATCTTTGGAGATGGTCTTGTAACCTTGAGATGTTCATATTTTTCCACAATTTTGCTTCTTAAGTCCTCAGACACTTCTCGGCTCTCCTTTCTCTTCTCCATGCTTGGTGTGACACACACAGACACACAACACAAA
>NW_007580944.1:0-917 GCF_000690725.1 Stegastes partitus | reverse complement strand
TGCGTCTTTATTGAAGCAGCAGCATGTTGTCATTCATATGAATGAGAGCTCTTCTTCACTGGTTCTGTTGGACTGTTTGAAGCTGTGTCTTGGTGGCTTCAGCTGAAGTTTCCATTTTCTAAACTTGTACATTCTGAAGCTTCTTTTACTGTGAACACATGAAGAAACTCTGATTGATTTCAGGAAGGAACTTTGTCTCCTAAACTTACATCTGTTATTCTTTATTCAGATTGTTGAGCTGCAGTTTGTCAGAGATCAGCTGTGATTCTCTGGCCTCAGCTCTGAAGTCCAACCCCTCCCATCTGAAACGTCTGGACCTGAGCTGGAACCAGCTGCAGGATTCAGGAGTGAAGCATCTGTGTGGTTTTCTGGAGAGTCCAGACTGCATCCTGGAGGATCTGAGGTCCGTTCACTGTCTGTTACTGTTGTAGATTTTATATGTTAATGATCAACTGAAGCTCATTTGTGTTCATACAGAACTTCATCCATGAAGCTGTAAATCTGCTGTTGTTTATATTTTCTGTTTTTTCCCCTATATTTAGTGTGTTGTGACAACAGACGAGTGTTTGTAGCAGAAACTGTAGAAAATGTTCAGTGTTAGTTGTTAAAGTCAATGAATGTTTGTCATTTGTCCTGAAGAGTCACATCTGGATCCAGAAGATCCTCTGAACTCAGCTCAGTCTGAACTGATAAAGTTTACTGACTGAAGCAGAAATATTTCTTTGCTTTGTGTTCAGTTTGATCTGATTTCACTGATCCTGATCCTGTTGATGCTGCAGCATGTTGTTGATGTGTGTGGACATGAACAGCTGGATGGATGTTGTGCTGACATCTGGATGATGTGTGTAGAAGCTGACATGATGATGATCCACAATAACAGAAGGACAAAGTGACTCTGCTGGTTGTAGAGAAAAGCT
>NW_007580943.1:0-2382 GCF_000690725.1 Stegastes partitus | reverse complement strand
CTATTTTAACGTTGTGAAGCTTTAAGTCGTATCTGCATTTACCTGTGAATGTTGATACGGTGCAGTTCAGATAAAGTTTGTCTAATTAGCTATTTGTCCTCTTACTCTGCTGGGCGACTTGAACTCTTCCTACATTTTGTATTTAAAAAGTAGCTCAGCTAAGTAACTTGTGGTGTCTGAAGTTAAAAAGTGTTTCCATTTTAAATGGAGTTAAACTATAAGGTCTCACTAAAAGGTAATACTCAGGTGACGTAAACGTACCTCAAAATTCTATTTCAGCCACGTCGGGTAACGGATCTCGCCTCAAATGATAACAGCAAATCCTTGATGAGAAAGAGAGATTGAAGCTATTTTCAATGAGGGAAATGAGGCAGATAGAGGAGGGGGGAAAGCGCAGCACTTTCCCCTCAGGGATTGTTATCATCAAAAAAAAAATGGTATCTTATTGCTGAGCTATTTAGGGATGATGCATCTAGTGATCTTATACAATGAGCTCTTTGACTGATTGTATAAACCCTGAATTCTTGACATTTGGTTTCTCTAAATGGGCTGCCAGTTCATTAGTTGTTTGCCCACAGACCAGAAATATGTTATATTCTGCCTTGGTCTCAGAGGAGTTAATTTGCAATTTGGACCCTGTACTGAAAGCATTAAGAGCCTCAAGGGTAAAGCAATGGATTTTTATAGGCCCTTCAAAAAGATAGAAACTTTGCATTAAAAAATCTAATCAATCTGCCTTTATTTGTGTAATATATCTCGTACAAAGAACATAATTCAACGGCTGATTAAGAATTAATGGATATTATATCCTATCCAGCGTGGTGGACAGCATTTGATATAAAATGTCTTTGTGCTTGTGTTGCCCAGGCTCTGGAGTTTGTAAGAGCCTCCCTCACCAAGGTGGACGACACAGAGTTCATCTGTCCGGATGGATCTTACGCTCTGCAGGACGACAGCCCGCTCGCAATCGCAGGAGTCATTGGAGGATCCTTTAGCAGCGTCTCCATACAGGTAATATTCATAGGAGCAATATTCATCGTTATCATCTACTTTTGTCTTCGCAGGTAGCTTCTTTGTTTAGTTTTTACTCATCCTTGCACAAGCTCCAGGACCAAGTGTGCAAAGGCTGGCTTCCAGTGGCAGGTTCCAGGTCCCGTGTTTCCATGTTTATGTGACTGCATGTGTGTGTGTGTGTGTGTTTCTGCGCATGCATGGTTCTTGGAATCAAGTTCCATTCGCGTGTTCTTGTGTGTTTCCCCGGCTCTTGTAGCTCTTGTCACAGAGCTGGATAATTTGCATAGTTTAGCATAAAACCTCCTTCTCCCTTACTCCTCTGTGACTGCACAAAAGCCTCCTCCTATCAGTCCTTAAATCCCTAATCTCTGCAACTGTCTCTCTGTCTTCTCTTTCTCACCCTCTCTTTTTTCTCCTTTTCTCTCATTTTATGTATTGCTTCTTTTCTCTCCTTTAAACCTTTCTCTCTTCCATCTCATCACTTCCGACTTCTCCTTTTTTTCTGCATCTTTATATGCATTCGGAGGCATTCCTCCCGGCTATTTGGGGAGAGCTCAGTGTATGCTGACCTCAGCCCCCTTCTTCTTCTTCTTCTTCTCCTCCTCCTCCTCCTCCTCCTTCTTCCTGGGGCAGCCATTGTTAACACATCTGCTCTTCCTCTTGTCCTTCATCACACATAATTATCCTCTGTTTTCTTGCAGCTCATTCTTGTTGCCCTTTGTTGCCGTCGCTGTTGTTTTTACCTGTCTTTTCTGAGGACAGCGCTGTTTACGAGACCCGAACTGTGCTCTGCTTTCTGATCACTTGCCAGTGAAGCTAATCCAGCTACTCCTTCATCATGCCTCTCTACTCGGCCAGTCTGTCTGTTGCTTCTAAATGAAGTAATAGGGAATTATTTTATGTTTAACCATGCACAACTAAACTCCAATGCCTTGAAGGCATTTACTTAGCAGGCATCATTCCTCCCCTCCACTCATTCGTGTGTGTGTGTGTGTGTGTGTGTGTGTGTGTGTGTGTGTGTGTGTGTGTGTGTGTGTGTGTGTGTGTGACTTGCATTCCAAGCAGAAAACACANCTTCCTCCTCTTTCATTTCTTTCGCTGTTCGTCGTTCATATTCACCCCGTTCCTACAGTACATCTTCCTTTTCGCCGCTCTCACACAGGAAAGGGAGCAGCAGCAGCTCTCGCTAACAGAGTAAACTCTCCGTGTCCCTACAGACAGGCCTCTTAGGTAGCTGTGGTCATTGTTCAATGGCAAGTAATGGAGCAATGCGGTTACATTTTGCAGCGTGACCTTCCGTGACATTTAAGTCAACTGCCATCTTAGAACCATAAAACCTGCCTGGAGAACTATAAGCAGGCATCAGTG
>NW_007580942.1:0-2384 GCF_000690725.1 Stegastes partitus | reverse complement strand
TGTGTGTGTGTGTGTGTGTGTGTGTATGTTAAAAAAATAAAAAAAAAGTTTCCTTTGTGACATCACCCTTGCCCTACAGCCTTGGCCTTTGTGAGGTTAAACACACCAAAAGGTTGGCCATGTTAGACACACACAGTTTTTCTTCAAACTTCTCCCTTCTGTGTGACAGAAAAATCTGGACAAATGTGTAAAACACAGTGAGAAAGATGGACAATAACAGTGCGAGGATTGGGGGGGGGGGCGACGACAGGATGGAGCGCACTGCATCATAAGAAGAGACAAGGTGGCTGAATATCAAGCAAACAGCATACAGGTAGAGGAGAGAGCAGTGTTGCAGGAAATAATTGTGGAAAACAATGGGGGGAAAAAGGTGGCAAATTACACAGAGAAGATGAGGTGATTTGTAAAACAAGAAGGAGACGGACACTGCCGCCGGTTTGTCTGTGTGTGCAGATGTTTGCCATGCAGGGAAGAGATCAATAGCAGTACAGGCCTATTACAGATTAAAGCAGCACATTTCATTTGGCTTCATTTTATGGTCTTTCTTCGCCCATCTCCACTGATCTCTCTGTTAGACGAGGAGCTTGGTTTCCATCCAAATGTAGCACAAACATTTTCACCCACTACCATTATACAGACATAAGGCGTTGGTTTGTCAAAATAAAGAGTCACTGGCACTGATTCTCCAGGTAAGTGCCACTGAAGAAGAAAAAAATGCACATCAAGATGACGCAGTAGACCTTTTTCACACGATTCATTTTGGTGTGTAGCAGCAAAAGCACAGGTTGAACTCTAACATAAAAAAATCAGGAGAGTTCCTGATGTTGTCTATGCTGGACTTACTGGGATAAATGTATTATGTATTACTTCAGTGGACATTTTACTCATGTGCTTTACGCACATTATCGTCTATTATCCAAATTTTACCAAAATTGCATTTTGTTTCCATCAATGTGGCACATTTTCTACTTCAGGAAACTGTAAAGTCTGTCTTTCTTTCAGGGCTTTTTATGTAAAACCCTAAATCATGCACGTGACAACACATAAAAACACATCTACGATGACAGAGAGAGAGAGACTCAAAAGATACAACTTTTGTTTTACGTAAAACAAATTTCCACTCAAAATAGATGCATTTTGTCAACTGTCATTCTCAATCTGTTGCAAATATTTGCGTCAATCACCAAATATATTTACTGTAGTTCAACTGCCTAGAGAAAGACAAACACCAAATATGTATAAAAACTAAACAGTTGTGAAAACCTTTTTTCTACATTAGCTTCTTAATTTTAACAAAAATACAAGCAATGCAATCACACATGAAAACCCAAAGTTGCAACAGTTTAAGTAAATCTAAACTGAGACAGTTCTGTTTGTGCTCTTCTCTTTGGTTTGAAGTGGGCAACATTATGCGAATGTGATGACAGTTTTGAAGTAGTTTTCTTTTGTTGCCAGGCAACCGTCAGGTAAATCTGATCCAACCATACCTGTAGCAGATTATCAGAGTGTTTGAGTGTTGATGTATTTAGAACCATTTGGTGAATATTCTCTTAAGATCATTCAGTGTTAGAAAAAACAGTTAAGTGTGACATTTTTCTATCTTTGAGCTGAGACCAGAGTCTTGTCCATACCCGCGTCTCTAAGAACTAAACTATCTGAATTGGACCCAAATGAACCTTTACGTTTTGTGTCTAATACATTTACTAATCTGCCTCCTTCCCTGCTCTCACAAAACTTGACAGATACAACGACCCATGGAACTCTAGTTAATCTGACATTATGAGAAGCACATGGAAACACACAAAAAAAAAACGCCAAAGACAGCACGCAAAAGGCTTAGACTTATTGTCATTGTGGCTCTTGATGTAAAGATAGTGAAGATGCAAGTCCAAGTAACAGTAGAACATCATAGCGTCTACATTATCTATGAAAAGCACATTATACAAAATGCGATAGCCAAAATTTCATGTCCCTCTAAATATTTTGGCCAATATGTTGTATTGTAAGAACCACAAATCCAAAGGAACAAGTAACTACGGTTATACTTAACCTCAGCCAGACAATGAAAAGAAGCACATTTAAACATATGTAAACCTAAAGAAAACCTGAGCCCACATTTTGACATAAAACTCTATTTCTTCTTCTACTTGATGCTGGAAAACTGCCATGATTACACAATAGAAGACGCTTCCTGGGGGTTAATCTTGACATCACATACTGACATTTACATCAATCTTTTACACCAAAAAGATTTCTGTGGTCAGTAATTTTTCAGTCTTTTTTGCTGCAGCAGCTTGATGAATTGGAGGCAGATGCCATCATCCTGGTCCCTGTTGAGTCTTCCTCGTATTTGGCCAGCACATATTTCAACGCAGCCCGTCTCT
>NW_007580941.1:2428-3798 GCF_000690725.1 Stegastes partitus | reverse complement strand
GAAGAGGCTGAATTATTTTCCTCTGATTGGCACCAACAAATATAGTTTGGTGCCAGTCAGAGGAGCTTCATGAGGAAATACATTAAGATGATGTTTTTGCATTTCTTTCCAATATTTGAACAAGCACTGAGCAGGTATGATAATGAAACCAGTCCAGTAGTGTCCCAACTGGAAGAGTTTTATAATATTGTTGCTGGGCTAAAAGGAGCATCATGGTTCTCCAACTCATAGTGCTTCAGATAATTTTCTAAAAAGTGGTACCATCAGCAGCTTCATCCATTTTTATCATCTATATGTCAGACAAATGTGTTTTTACTTGTTTCTGATTTCTTTATCAAGATGTTTGAATTAATTTAATTCACCAAATTTAAACTTTTAAAGCTCCTGTTGGTGCCAATCACAGGAAAATAATTTAGCCTCTTAGGGTGAAAAATAAAGGTTTTGTGGTTGGGTGAATTTCAGAAAAGAAGAAATCCTGAAAATGTTTGGACCAAATCAAATCAAGTTTATTGTCATTTTGCTGTACATACACAGTAGTACAGGCAAGATGAGAGAATGTTTCTTCAGGAGCCAATAACTTAAAGCAATTTAAAGAAAGAAGTGTGTGTATATCTGGATCAGCCGTTCAACATTCTGACAGCTTGTGGAATGAAGCTGTTGATCATTCTGGAGGTTCTTCCTTTAATGCATCGGAAACGTTTGCAGCAGTTCAGTTTATGGAGACGGTGTGAGGAGTCCCTGACAATGTTCAGTGTCCTGCTCCTGCAGCGACTCTGGAAAAGTTCTTGGACAGAGGTGAGGGAAATGCCGACCCTCTCAGCTCCTCTAGCTGTCCTCTGCAGGGCTTTTCTGTCTGACATACTGCAGCTGGAGAACCATGTCGAGATGCAGGATGTCAGAACGCTCTCCACCACACCTCTGTAAAAAGTTTTGAGGATGCTGGCAGGGAGAGAGGCTTGTTTCAGTTTTCTCAGGAAATGTAGTCTCTGCTGGGACCGTTTGATGATCTCTGCGGTGTTCCTATGCCAGTTCAGGTCCTGCGAGATCTGCACTCCGAGGAACTTGATGTTCTCCACTCTAAAGTGTCTCTCATAATAACATGTTTTGCCATTTATGTGTCACCACAGACTTTCTGGCTCTGGACTCTCACAGAGTCACTGTGAAGTCGTGGCCTCAGCTCTGAAGTCCAACCCCTCCCATCTGACACAACTGGACCTGAGCAATAACGTCCTGCAGGATTCAGGAGTGAAGCATCTTTGTGATGGACTGAAGAGTCCAAACTGTAAACTGGAGATTCTCAGGTCAGTTCACTGGCTGTTGGTGGAATTTATTCAGTTCAGATACTTACCTGAAGTTTGATAAATTTTGAG
>NW_007580941.1:0-1038 GCF_000690725.1 Stegastes partitus | reverse complement strand
AGATGATGGATGGATGGTCGGTCAGGATGACCACATAATACGTCTGGTGCGTCGGTGCATCAGCATAGAACTGCAATTTATCCGTATGATCCATACAATCTCCTCACTTTGACAGATCGTCTACACGTTCTAATCGTTCATGATCTAATATCGTCATATCGCACACCCCTAGTAGAAGCTGACATGATGATGATCCACAATAACAGAAGGACAAAGTCACTGTGCTGGTTGGAGAGAAAAGCTCATTGATGAGGACAAAGTCATGTTGATCTGCACATTCAGAACCTGAACACATCTGATGGATCATCACTGATTTATTGACATGTTTTATTCTTCATTCAGATTGGAGAACTGCAGGTTGTCAGAGATCAGCTGTGATTCTCTGGTCTCAGCTCTGAAGTCCAACCCCTCCCATCTGAAACATCTGGACCTGACTAACAACAAGCTGCAGGAATCAGGAGTGAAGCATCTGTGTGGTTTTCTGGAGAATCCAGACTGCATCCTGCAGACTCTGAGGTCAGACATCATGTTTTCAGTCATTCAAATCCCTCACCTTTGGGCGAATGTTGCTGTTTTCACACCAGTTTTAATGACGGCTGTAGATCCTCCACATGTGAAGAGTTTTTCTCTTTCAATGTAGTCGGGAGTCATAAAGTCAAGACCCAGTCAAGAGTCAATGCTCCAAGTGTCATTAAAGTAGTTTGTGCTGAGCTGATATCAGTCTGTCAGTCAAACACTCTGCTCACCTGTCAGCACCTGTTGTGTGTCACATCACTGCAACACTTCAGCTGTAACCTGACGAGTGGCACAAACTCTGTCCTTCATCCTTCACAGCATTTGGAGCTCTGGGATCACTGAAACCCAGACAGTGGGTTTATCTGCTGGCCAACCTTTGATGTGGTTTTCACCTTTATGTCCTGGAAGCAAATGTAGTTGTCCTCTGTGGTACAGCAGCTTCTCCATTTATAAAATAAATGAGCAGATCTCATTCATGAAGCTGCACATTTGGAAAGAACATGTGAAGAAGATTTAACGTTG
>NW_007580940.1:0-2417 GCF_000690725.1 Stegastes partitus | reverse complement strand
GTGAAGATAAATTGCTGATGTGCCCACAGTGTTGACAGTCCTTCAAACGCACGTCACACCTTCATCAACTCGGTCAGATGGCAAAACTTACATAGAACTGGCCTTAATACCGGCATAAAGCCTTGATTGTCCTCTCTTGCAGATGGGGATGCACATTTTAGATAATTTTCCTAACCAATAGTTGTCCAAGTTATCAATCAATAATTGATTAACCATTGATATGAACAAAATCAAGTGGTCATATGTGTATATGCTGATAGGACCATTTTTAACCATGAACACTTTAATCATTCACTGTAGTAGCATGTCGGTTATATTAGCCACTCCACTGTAGGATGGTCCTGGTGAACTCTGGATTGTCAATGGAACATGAGCTCTTCTTGAAGGTCATTGACCTCCACAGACGTCTCTGTTATCGTCCCGTTGCTAGCTAAACCCTCACAATGCTCTCTGCTGCCAACATGAACTGCCTGTAGTCTGAGTGACGCCTCCCCTGGTCTCTACAGTATTGACTAGTAGGAGGCTCCACCTGGTGGAACAACCAGGTACTACAGCTAAAAGAGAGCTTTGTGGGGGTTTAGCTAACACTTCTGTGGTACTCAATGATCTTCGCTTGTCAACATAAACTCTTTTCTTAGCTTTTGTGGGTGAAGCAGGTAGAACGGAGAGTATTAAGTGTCACAGAAGTCTCTGTCATGGTGCCCGTTGTTAGCTAAACCCTCACAATGCTCTCTGCTGCCAACATGAACTACCTGTAGTCTGAGTGACAGCTCCTCTGGTCTCTACTGTATTAAACAGTAGGAGGCTCCACCTGGTGGAATAACCAGGTACTACAGCTGATCTACAGTGCTTTATCTGACATGCATGTCCTTCATTTTCTGCCTCATCAGCTGTAATATTTGGTTTCATTATTAATTAATTACTAATGGAAATTAATTGATTATTCAATATCATACCTACTTGCAGAAATGTGCGTTGACAGCTGTAGTTGTCGCTATTATGCTTCTTTTTGAGTCATACACGTGCAGTCGGTCACGCTGCTTTTGTAGTGTAGTCGCTATGGACACAAATGGGCTGCACATGGACGTCCACAGAGGGATCCAATCTCGTGGACTTGAGGAAATGCTGAAATTTATGGTACATGACAGAAAGCATGTCGTTTACACGTCTTTCGCCTTCTGCTATCTATTCTCTGTTGCCGTTTTTTAACCCTCTTCGCTACATGAAACAACGACCTCTGAGCAGCAACCTACACACTGACGATAGAAGGTTTTGCTGAGGGTTTGGATCCTGCGACTGTTTTTCAGTGAATTATCCATTTAAATGACAGTTATCATCTTCATGCTGCAAATGTTCCACCATAACAATTTGCCTTGTTGATGTTTAGATTGAACAGCACTGGTCCATCCTGTTCTTAGTCCAGCCCAATATGGTTGTGTTTGGTTTAAAGAAATACAAACAAGTTTTTTTTCTGTGAAATGATGCTGAAGAGCAGCCAGACCATTCTCCACAGCACTGTGGCGGCGTTGTGCAGAATGGTTAGACTATGTGAGAGTAGAAATCCATTAACTGCTCATCCTTCCTCTGGGTTTGTTCAGGGAAGTGTCCCCGTCGGCTGATGTGTTTTTGAGCAACAGTTGTTGTTTGGTGCCAGATGGAGGCTGCTCACTGTGTGGGAAACAATAAGAAAGACGTTCCATGACTTCTTCTAATTGTCCCTCCAAGCGATCAACACTGAAGCCACGTCCAGTTCTTAGCCCCAACCCAAGATGACTGTAATTGGTTCAAACAAATGCACATGAGTTTTTTCTCCATAGCAGAATGGCAGCGAGGTGCAGCAGACTGTTCTACACAGCATTTTTATTTCTCTGATGTGATGTGTTTCCATTGGAGCATCCCTAATTCTGCATTTACTAGCTGCCTTTCTAACTCTAGTCGTAGGTTTTAAATAAGGCAATCTGAGGACTGTTTTGCGGCTCCCTCGGCCCCGATCACAGCAGATGAAGGGCCCACCTTGTAGATTAGCTGATCCAGAACAAGTTGCATGTCCACGTTTTCCAGCTGCGTCGTCTTCGTACGGTGTGAATAATCTGCCGTTAGGTTCACAGGACTAAAAACTCTGTCTCCTTCAGACGGGACTCTTAAACGTGTCTCGATGGAGGATGGCTGCGTAGCAAAAAGAACAAGTTAAGATTTTAGGCCAACACATGAGTTTAACTGTCAGGTGTGACACTAGTGTTTAGGTTTTCTCTGCAGTAAGAAGTTGTTTGTAACATTGAAGAACTGATTCTTTGGTTCTGGGTTGGTTTTCTTTTTATATTTATCATTTCTTATGTATATTTGTTTTTTAAGAAAAATAATAAAATGGAAAATTTTAATCTTTGCTTGTTATCGTTTCTTAGTTTAGATGTTTCACA
>NW_007580939.1:2882-4240 GCF_000690725.1 Stegastes partitus | reverse complement strand
AATGACAGAAAAAGCACGACAGGACAAGAACCACTTTACATATTTGTTGAATGAACTAAAGCTCAGAAAAATATCAATGTATGTTTAATACTTTAAGGGACTCCGTCCAGCATAAAGAGTCAAATGAGGCCCTTCACCTCAGCAACTGTTCACAGATACAGATATTATTGGCTGGTTAAGATGCATTAAAAGCCTTAAAATAAATTCAGTTTTTATTGCAGAAGCAAACTCTCACACTGAGAAATGTAGGAAAATGTAACCTTCACCTCAACTCAAATGAATTGTTGGCAAAAGGGGGTTTGTACAAAGTATTAACATCAAGGATGCTGATAATTATGGCACACATGATCTGATGTAAAAGAATTATTTTTTTAATGTGGGATTTTTTTCACACTGAATAAATTCACTTGAATTAAAGGTTGAATTTTCCTCTTTTTTGTCATTGTGGTCCTATATTATTGAGAAAAAAACTGAATTTAGTAGAAGCTAAAGAACACATCTTAACCAGGGGTACCAATAATTGTGGAGGGCTGTATGTCTTCTGTTAGGAGAGGATTTAGGAGTCAGTACACCTCAAATCACCAAATTTCTTCAAAAAAAAGTTCACCTCTGACCAATTCATATTTGTCTGACTTTTAGTAAAATGTGTGTAAAGCCTCTGGTCACAGGTGTTGGAACTTTATGAGCACAACATATGATTGCAGCTTTTCTCACTCGCTTTGGTTCATTTCTTGAATCACTCTCGACATTTGCAAAACACTAAGTGCATTTCTCAAAACAGTTTGTACAAACAGCAAAACACCATGGATTACCTGGCAGAAAGTCCTACTGTAGATTATATTTTGCTGGAATAAACAGCTGAACTGAGCAGCAGAACAAAAAGTGACCAAAAACTTAGAGAAACTCAAGACTCACCTGAGAGCAATGTACCAATTTAGGACAGATTTAGAAAAACAGTCTAATGGAAATGTATAGAAATATGCTGGACATATGATGAGAACTTGTTCAACCATTTTGCATGTAAAGACTGATGCCATGAACTAATGCCTAAATGTTGTGGGGGGTGAGACTATTCAACAGAGCCCCATTGTAATACATTTTGATCAACATTACATAAGCAATTGATAATGTGGGAAACAGCAGAGAATTGTACATAATCATGTGCATGGATGCACCAAAGCATTTAGAAGTTGTTCAAAGAAATGAAAACTGTTTTTTTTTATGTGCACAAGTGACACAATGATGTGAAGATTGAACAAGTAGCATTCAGCCGCACGTGTGCTGACGAGGACCAGAGGGCGGGAGCACATTACACCGGTTTTAAAATCGCTGCATTGGCTCCCCGTGTGTTTCAGGAT
>NW_007580939.1:0-1060 GCF_000690725.1 Stegastes partitus | reverse complement strand
ACTTTTTTGTGTGTCCCAACCTGCTACATATGCCCAGCGAATTGTGTAGGTCTAGGTGAAACGGCCTTCCGATGGGACTCCGTTGAATGCCAGAAACACAGCGAAAATGGGCAAAATTTCATTTAATTTTTTTTAATTTTTGTGTTTAATTTATTATTTTTCTATCTTATTTATTTAATTTTAATTTTTGTATTTTTTTTTTAATGTTTAAAAACGTATACATGTTTGTTACCCAAATGCTAGTGGTGTACTGATACACCATTGATGTTACTCAAACAAAGTGTAAAACATTTCAATTTTGAGTATTGTTTTTTACAGTTAATTCTTATTACTACAGATAATTAATCTTTAAATTACATTCTCAATTTAGTCTTGTATTTCTTAAATGTGGCTCAGATATTATTCTCATCAATGGCTTTGGTAAGACATATAGGTGAAATAATCAAGACACAGAAGAGACATAGGACACACAATAACAAGATCTCTTTTAGGGCTCATAGTTCTCAGATTTGTCTCATTAACATTTCAGATTCATCTCATTTTTCTCCTTTTAAAGAACCAAGATATCATTGAGATCAGGGGCAGACAATTATGAGATCTCCTCAGTGTATCCCACTTCTCAAGTGTTGCTCAAACAGTAATCTCAACTCAACCTCCTTTGTCTTAGTGGTGTCTTTTCTCGTCTTGTCTTAACACTTGCTCCTAAGGGACCCTTAGGAGAAGTAATTCAGAAACAAATGATCACAGAATGATACGAATATGAGAAGCTCAAACTGATCTCAAGAGACGAGATTAAACAACAGATGAGCAACACATTTTTCCTATGGGATGCTAACTTGCTAGCTTATTTTGGACGATAGCAGCGTTGTTTAGAATCACTAAACAGCTATAGTTGACTTACGTTAATATGCTTCCATCACCTTAAATTAATCAGAGATATTTAGAAAGTTAATATCAGGCCTGTTCAGGTGGTATTTTAACCTGTTGAATGCATTTTCCCTGCTGTCCGTTAAAATGCTCAGTTTTCCTTCCTCTTTATATGCTATAGGGTGCTAAGTTT
>NW_007580938.1:0-2418 GCF_000690725.1 Stegastes partitus | reverse complement strand
TTACGGTAGCTCAAATCAGCACTGTCTCAAAATGCAGCCTGACAGTACAGCTAGCATTATGAAAATGCACAAACTGTCTCATTTATATCTGGTGCCAGTAACTTTGTATTTTTTGTGCTAAACTTCAGAATTTATTGTACTTTTGTCAACTGAATGTGTTAAAAGTGGGAGAAACGTTTAGAGCTTTTAGACCCATATGCAGCACAAAGGTCCATCTATCTAAGCCCATGCTCATTGTTCATCCTTTGGACAAATCTCTAATTACATACAACCTGCTTCACTGTTCTGTCCTTTCAGATGGTTTCATTTATCACAAAATAAATGTCCGGCTCCTCTCCGGTTATGGATCGTATCGCTAGGTGTTTTTGTCGCACTGTAAAGCGGAAATCAATCGTCAATAGGCCTCCGAATTCAGTGTGGAAATCTCCGAGCTCCAAGATCCCATCAACATCATTAAAAAGACCATTATCGAGCAACATGTGACACCACAGGCTTCTGGCTGCGCTGTCAGAGTAAATGGGCCAAAGCTGCAGAAAGGGGAGGCGATGTAATCTAGATGGAAATTTGATCAGACAGTCGTATTAGAGTTTGCTCAGGTGTTTAAACTAAGTCAGCAATTACCGGCATGCTTTGCATAATGTGAGGTCAGGATTCGGGGTCTGCTCCGAGCACGTATAGGAAATGTATTCACCGGCAAACAGGTCAGAGGAGGTGGCGTTTATGCCCATCCATCATCTGGAAATTGGTGATATGATGTTGTTCTTCTGGTTCTGACCATGTGAGTCACACAGAAACAAGACTTTTAAAGAACACACAGAGCTGCTGGTGTTGACTCTCATTTGTAAACTGTTTGCTAGACATCAAACCTCCTTCAGCAAAGTCTCCTGCACAGATAGTTTCGCTGAGCAGAGATCAAAGCGTCTTTCTGGCACAGAAAAAGCACAAATTTCACATGAAGTGGCCTCATTTTCTGGGTTATTGACCAGACTAAACGTTGGAAGCTGTTTGTCTCTGGTCAAGCCTAACGTGTCGGAGTGATGTCGGACAAGATTCAAAGTGACTCAGGCTCCTTCAGTCGCTTTAACAGCCATTAAACCAGCCGCTGTCAACACGGCCCCTCCTGGAAGAGGAAAGAAAGGTGCGTGGGGATTCGCTAAAGTGTGAGTAGAACACAAAGAGTTGTTGTGTTGTTTTGACAGTCGCTGCAAGTGTTTTAAGGAGAGGAAGATAACAAAAAAAAACAGCACACTGACTAATGTTAAGATCATTTGTTTTTGCTGCTGACAGGTTTGCCAAAGGGGACGAAGCACTTGCAGCTGATTACCGTTCTCAAATAACGATCAGCGCATCCTCGCTTCTCGTCACTCCGGTGAGATCCTGACTTTGTGTTTAATAGTTCAGGATGATAAATGCACAATCTTTACAGCTTTACTTCATATCGTCAATGCATTTCAACTCATACGATCACTCTGGCTTGTTTCAGCCCTCTGTGTTTCGTGTGTCATGCTACCTTTGTGCCGCTGTTGTAAAGATTAACAAACTTGCATATGTCAGGATTGTAAATGTTACCTGCAGCCAAGCAAAAGAAAAGAAAGATGATTTTTTAGATGATCGTGTTAAACATTTGTTTTCAGTTCTGCTGAAAGTTGGCAGAAATTCCGGTCATTTTTCTACCCGCATGAAGGATCTCTGGTGGCACTCGCTGTCTGCAAATTCATCCTCTGCTTTGTTTACATGCGAGCTGCTGACTGTGCTGCAGCTAATTGCGATGGCTTAAACCTAATGCCAATTTGATGGTCTGCTGTGTTTTTTTTTTTTTTTTTGGAAATGATGAGTTATTTATGAAACAGAAGCTGGATACCAAAGTTAGAGTCACATTAATGGGAAACACGCTCAGCTACAACAGGCTGGAGTTGTCTTTCAGCGGCGGCTCGCCTAAAAGCAGTTTCCATCATCACCATCCAAACAACAAAACAGGGAGATGTGTAGTTTTATAATCTTGGATCCAGATCACTGGACTGCTGCACATCTCACTGTCACTATGTTCACTATATTGTTCTGCTCAGAGCTGGAGTTACGTCCAGTAACCAGTAACTTGTTACATTACAGTGACGACAGAAAGGCTGAAAGGGACGCCGAAGGGGCTCGTCCCTGTTAACATCTGTGCTGCTGCCCTGAATCCCTCCATTGGAAAACCGCCTGGAGTCGCATGTATGCTGCGTGAATCAATCTTGCCATTGATCAGCACAACACCTCTAAGCATCTTAAATGTGCACAAAGATGGCAACAGATGGAGCCTCAAAGTGCTAAAAAAAATCTCTCAGTGTCTACATTCAAATTCGACTAAAACAGTGACTAAATGAATTGATATAAAAATGTATTTCTTTTAAGCACTGTTGCCTCACAGCAGGAAGGTCG
>NW_007580937.1:2349-3665 GCF_000690725.1 Stegastes partitus | reverse complement strand
CTTTCTTCACTGGTCGCACCAGCTAATGATCTGGTCGACCCACTCCCTTATTTTGGATCAGCACTGCCACAGCTATTAATGCACCATGCAGCTGATGAATAGTTGCCATTGCATCACTTAATTTTGATGCAATGTCACCAATCCTCTTCTAATACCAGTCATTAAGTTGACACAGGCTAAACAATTGCTGAAAGTGCCCATAGGTAGATGCTGCATTTTACCGATGTTCCCTGAACGCCTCACTTGCTGCTCCGGTAGATGGTGCATTTTACCGATGTTCCCTGAACGCCTCACATGCTGCTCCGGTAGATGGTGCATTTTACCGATGTTCCCTGAACGCCTCACATGCTGCTCCGGTAGATGCTACCAGGTGTGCTGTGTTTTCCTTTTGACGTCGATTTACAGATAAGTTGTTTATGATTAGAAAAGCCAAACTTTATTACAGCAGAGTTTGCTAACATCTTTCCCAGGGAGCAGACTCCTTCTCCCGCATTTACTGTAGTGGAGTGCCTGTGAAGAGGGGCGGGGCGGGGTGGCAGGCCACAGCCCGCAGAACAAATCCAAATTAAAAATCTGTTAAACTATTGGTTACGTTCGAAGCGGGGAGTTTTGCATCCAATAACAACAAAGCTATTACGAAACAAATGAAACAGTTCAGAGGCAGCTTAGTGCGGTCCTTGCAGCCGTGGTCTCGGCTGGTCTCGCAATAAAATCCCGAGTCCTCTGTGGCCGAGACTGAGACAATACCGAGTAAAAATGCGATCGAGTCCAAGACAAGACCGAGATCTTCAAAAAGTGGTCTCGAGACCGAGACCCGTCTCGAGTACTACAACACGAGTTTTAGCTTCAGTTTCCTCCAGCAGAGAGGAAAACACACAAACACATTTGTTAAGGTGAGACTGATCATTCTTTAGATTCATTGAATAACTGAAGCAAGTTGAGAAATAAATGTCCTGCTTTAAACTCATGACTTCAGATTTTCATTCTCTGACGATTGTCAGTTCAACATCTGAACTCCAAGCAGGAGATTCCAGGTGTTTAAATTTTGCTTTGTTTTAGTTCCTCTTTGTTTTTGCTTCAATCACATTTTTCTTCACTGTGGCTCATTTTTCACTTTCATCTAAAGTCCTGCAGCTCTGTGGAAGCAGAACAACATGAAGAAGGAGAGAGAACTCAGAGACGTCTTCTGTCAGTAGGACTCAGTCAGAATGCTATAGATTATTTCTGACATGTACTTATTGTTGAAAAGGAGAAACACTGCCTGCAGTTCAGCTGAGAAGTGGCCAAATTTCTTGTCGAGTGGCTGTTGAGTCACT
>NW_007580937.1:0-1108 GCF_000690725.1 Stegastes partitus | reverse complement strand
TCTCTGTTCATGTAGATCCAGATGGTGAGTTCTTCTGTGTGTTTTTCACCTTATTTGACTTTAACTCTGATGGATGTTGATGTTTCTTTAGTGGTTTATTGCAGAAAGTAACTGAACTAAACTGGACTGTTGGAGTTTACACTGTGTTTAAGACAAAGTTGATTTTGTCAGGGAATGGTGATTTTTGGCCTGTGTTTATGTTCTCCTCCAGGCGTCCACCAGAGGGCGTCCTGGAGGAACTCTTTTCCATTGTGACTGATTTCCTGCAGGAGTGTGGACGACACACCTGCAGTTCATCGGGCTCGTCACTCTGTGGATAAGAGGACTTGTCACCGTGCAGTCTGTGCCTAAGTGTCAACCTGCATGGTCACTTCAACCCTTCCTTCCGAGTGTTTCCCTCCGTGCTTCAATGTGACTGCCTGGACCATCAGCTCAAACCGGTAACACCCCCACCTTGTCTTCAACCCCATCATTGGACTTTCAGTTTTTGCAATAAACCTCATTTCTCTAATTCCACCTCTCCTTAGTGTTGTTTCTGTATTTGGGTCAGGCAGCCTTAACTAAACTCTGACAGATTTATGCTCAAATCTGTTTATTTTCATTTGTCTGAGAACTAGTTTCATTTTTTTTCACCAAACTTGGAAAAACAAAGGCAGAATCAGAGCTCACAGTGGAACTTAAAGTAAATCTGAAAACATCTGTTTGGTGTCTGGTTCTTGTGGATATTTGAAGTAGTTTTGGTCTCAACAACAGACCAGTATTATATGAAAAGAGACAGAAGAGAGATGAGAGCAGATCAATGATTAGAGGGAAAACATTTACCTCCTGGTTCATCTTCTGGATCCTTGTCTTCAGATTTCCTTCAGTCTCCGTCCACTTGTTCTTCTCCTTCCGGAGCTGCAGACAAGAGAGACACAACAGTATATTTATCTGAACACATCTGTACATGACATTGATGTCTGACTTCTGATTGGTTGGAGAGCGTCATTAAAACCATGTTCATGGAACATAGATGAGTTCTGCTTCAGTCTCTGTTCATGTAGATCCAGATGGTGAGTAAGTTCTCCTCTGAACCAGCTGCTTGGAACATCCACTTTATCACCTTATT
>NW_007580936.1:0-2426 GCF_000690725.1 Stegastes partitus | reverse complement strand
TGTTCTTGTTTGTTGTTTTTGACCCTCAGTCGAGGTTCAACCTCATATTTCTAGAACATCTGTAAATAGTGTAAATAAATGTAAGAACGGTTCTGCTGGTGTCTTTCAGCTGTTTGGGTCCTGGATCAGCATGTTGGACACCTGTCACGTTGTGTCTTGGCCACCCGTAGACGGAGCGTACCATCAGGATTCAGCCACCAGCAGCACTGAGCGATAAACAAAACCATAAATCCTGAAGCGTTATTGAGCTACGCGGACTTCTTTGCTTAAAGCATACAAACAGACACGTTTTCAGCAGGGAAATAAGTCATAAAAGAATCCACAACTGTTATTAAAGTGAAATAAAGTTAATCCAGCAGCGCTGCAGAGAATTATCTTTGCCTGAGAATCTGATCCAACATTTCCCTCTAATATGGTAGTTATATCTAATATCAGATGAAGCACTCTCAATTGAAATCTTCCTTATGTGGACGATAATGACTTTCCTGCTTAAATCCAATTTAAGAGCCTCTAATGGCCCCTTAATGTTTCCCCGCACGGCAAATTAACAGCCATGCATGAGGCAGTGGCACAAAAAAGAGACACTTTTACTCACTTTTAAAATCAGTGATTTGCCTTTTCTTCCCAGAAGAAATAACACACGGGGAGGCGAATGTGTCTGGAAAAAAGAAAAAGGAAGGAAGACAGAGACATCGAAGAAATTAGCTGCAATTATTATTAATATGACTCTGCAGGCTGCTGGCTTTATTGCATAAAATGCACTATTTAAATATTGGCTTCCACAAACAGGATTGGATGAGCCTGAATGAGCTGCAGGCAGAAGGCCGGCGTCAGGGAACCGGACAGAGGACTCGTTTATGCACTTCTTCTTTTCCAAAGTATGTAAGAATACAATTACAAGTGATCGTTCTTTAAAGCCCTTTCATCCGTATGGCCGGTGAAATGACTGATCCTATCTGCTCAGGCTGATATCCATCACAGCCAATAACAGCAGGGAACGCTGCGTCCAGCAGCAGCACCGTGTTATCAGCCGTCACACTCCAACACAGACTTTCATTTCTACAAGATGTCACGCTGCACATCTCAGGAGGCTGACGCTCGGCGCCGGGGACGCCGGGTCCAGGTCTGGCAGCGTTAATGCTGCTTTTAGCCAGTAATCCCAGGAACTACATTAATGATGAGGAAAAATACACTTTGTCACTCATTTGTTGTTACGACAGTTTCATAAAATAAATCCACCTCAACTGAGAAAAGAATACCGACCAAAGAAGTACGACACAGTTGTGTTAATAAGTTCATCATGTTTGTGTGTCAAAGGTACAAAACGGACACGAGTCCGGTCACACTGCAGCAGACACATCACATGTATGATCACAGCAACACGTGTTTAACATAAACATCCAATCACAGTGACGTTAAAAACAACCTATAAAACAAACAAACAAACAACAAAACAGTCAAACAGAGGGTCACCATGACAACGACTTCTGCCAGAGTTTATGTAGAGTTCGGCTCAGACAGCGTTCCTCCATCCTGGTGGTGCACAGAGAGTCATCACTGTGTAGATGGTGTGTTAGGATTCATTCTGAGGAGGTTTTATCAGTGTGTGATGTGTGATGTGTTTAGATCTGATGAGACACCGTGAAAGAGTTAATATTTAAGGGTTTTGGTATAAATAAGTGTTCGACCCTTTTCAAACTTTGAAACTTTGATTTTGTGTATCAGATGTTGACTGTTTTCAATATTTGGTCTAAAATACAGAAAAAGAAACTGTATGTAAGAGGACCTCGTCTCATACTTCCATTGACTAAAACCTGTCTTGTGTTATCTATTAATTATTATCCAGGACTTCCATCCCAAGCATCCCGCCACGGATGGTTCTCACCCTTCAGGACGCCTACAGATACCAGAGAGCGCCTTGAACACCAGCAGTCTGTTCTCATGTGAACGTGCTGCTCAGACGAGGCTTCATGTTGTGTTGCATCTCTCCCTGTGCACCATGACACACCCCACCAGCAGCAGCACAGTCCCTCACTTTGCAGTTTTATCATCTTAAGATAGTTATCAGTCTGAAAACCTGATGAACGTTGGAATGGACGGACGGGCAGACTGATGCCATACGCAGGTTTTCACTTTGTCATTACTGGTTGTTTTGGATTGGAGAGAAGTAGAAGCTGTAGCAGCTTTAAATTAGTCGATGCACTTCAGGCACCTGATGGGAAACCTCCTGGATGTGTCTCTGTGGTACGCTGGGCACATTCAACTGGGATGAGACGCCTGGGCAGAACCAGGACCAGAGGTGGAGATCACATTCCCCACTGGACCAGCTCTCCACAGGAAGAGCCGAAGGACTTGGCCAATAAGAGCAGCCTTCCTCCTACCGCCATGACCTGGACCTGGACACATAACGTCATCCATCCATCATC
>NW_007580935.1:1808-3118 GCF_000690725.1 Stegastes partitus | reverse complement strand
CTAAAATCAACAGGTTGAACCCAACACGCAACTTCAACCACACGAACAGACTTGCCTGATTAGATAGGTGGGGGTAGTGAGCGCGCCTCACTGCCCGTTTTTTATTTTGCTTTTTTATTTTAGTTTGTTATTTTTGGCGTGGACCTGGGGTGGCTAACAGCAGGACAAGACATGTCCTTCAGTAAATTTCAACAATCGAATTTGTTTAAACTAACTAAGTGGGGGTGTGTCAAACACCAACCCTACCATTGAAATTATACCAAACGCTCCTCGTAGAAGCGTGGAGGCAGGGTATAACAAATAAATCTTAATTGCGGTTTTCGGTAACGCAAACTAGACTGAATACAAAGCATACAACACTTTCTTAACACATGCTAACTGTGGATGGCTCGCACATCCTGATTTCTCGGTTTAACATCACCCGTTCTAGTTGATGGAAGTCTTGTGTTGCTTGTGTGCATCTGTGATCTTCATTTTTTTCTTTTTTTTTTTCCTGTTGTTTGCCAACGACCACTGAGGACATCGCCGTTGCCAAACAAAGTGGGGGAATGTAGGATATGGACAGACACAGATGCCCAAAAGGATTTAAAAAAAACTTCATTTGAACTTTCCAGCACCCAAGTCACATGCCATAAAAAAAAAGACAGAACTGTCCTGCAGGTCACAGGGCCTTGTAAATCAGCTTTGCAAACTCGGAGGAGTGAGGAAGCAGAGCCCTTTTGGAATTCCTTATCAGAAGCTTCAAAGGATCTAACGCAAAGAAGCGTTTGGGGGAAGACAAAGAAAAACATTCAACCACGCAGATGGCCAGGCGCAAATGAAGTGCCCCGGGCTTAACGTATTGCTCTGCTGACCCCTCATTTCCTGTGGCATGCAACAAGGGAACCTAACAAATAAACTTATAAATGAACAATAAGACACAGCACCACGGGATGTGCCTTATTATCTTGTGTTAAGTTTAAGTTTAAATGTTGTGATATATCATGTCTTGATAAATACTCCAAAGCTTAATTACAGTTGGATAGGTCCTTCTTTCATTGATCAGCTTGTTATATTACCATATCCTAAGCATTGTGTTATCTCTGTATCCGTCCGAGATAGCTCAGTCATGTTTAGACTCCCCGTGAAGATTTACATGTGACACGTTCATTTCAAACAAACTTAACTTTGTATAATTGAAAGTACATATAGTTCTGAAGGAACATTGTTACTTTCAGAGCAAAACTCATGACTACTCCATGACCTCCCTGTGATACTGGGACGTCATATCTAACAGCCCCTCTGGGAGCGGAGCTCGCTGTGATTGGTCA
>NW_007580935.1:0-1123 GCF_000690725.1 Stegastes partitus | reverse complement strand
CGCTGGACTAATAATTCAAAGGTTGGTTTTAATAATTGTAATTAATGCAATCACTTGCTTTAGTGTGTGGAAATAAGTATATCTTATTTTCTACCACACTAAAACCCTACCTATTTAATGTAAAACAGGTTCTGGTTGAGGCATCATTACTTCTTCTTTATTCCACATTAATTGTTCCTTATTTTATGTACTGTATTGAAGTGTGGGGCAATACATGTAAAAATGTTCTAGAACGATTATGGTTGCTTAAAAAAGCAATAAGAACTATAAATGATGAATGATGAAGGCCCAAGGGAGCACACACATGACCTGTTCAGTAAATCTTATGTCTTGAAATTCAAAGATCTTGTTGATTTTAAAATGGTAATAATGATGAGTAAGATATCCACGGGGTCGTCACCAGAACCTTTATTAAATTAGTTTCACTGATCACGGACAGTAACAGCAGAAGGAAAGGAAATTTTTGAGTGCCTTTATCAAGAACTGCACTAAAACACAGGAGTGTTTCAGTAGATGGAGTGAAGCTGTGGAATTAATGTAAAGAGGCAAATCCTATTGCTCAATTAATATATAGATTTAAGGAAAGTGTAACCGAAAGATATAAAAGCCAATAAGTTGGGGGGAGGAGGGGACTTGTGTTCTGTACATACTGACTGAAGGCCATCTATGTTTGGTTTATGTCTTCTTGTTATAGGGGCGCGCTCTATAAGACTCGTCTTCCTCGTGCTCCTATTCTGCCACGTTTCCTTGTTGTGATGTTAAATACATCCTCATTCTATGTAGTCAGTTATGTCTTCATGTGTTTGTCATTCCATTTGACTCAGGTTCTGAATTTGTTTAATGAAGTTAAATCACTTGTTTTGAGCTCTTCAGTGAATAATGAGCTGTTTGCTTTGCTTAGAGCACATCCCATCCCTCTGCAGTCATACTCAGAGTTTACCACATCATCCCCTTGAATCGCCACCTTACCGCGGTGGAGGGGTTTGAGTGTCCCTGTGATCCTGGGAGCTATGTTGTCCGGGGCATTAGCCCCTGGTAGGGTCTCCCAAGGCAAATTGGTTCTGGGGGAGGGACCAGACAAAGAGCGATTCACAAAGACCCCTATGAAGAACAAAAGAAGGAC
>NW_007580934.1:1169-2569 GCF_000690725.1 Stegastes partitus | reverse complement strand
ATCTTTTTTCATTCGGTACCTCCTTGAGTCCAGCACCTACTCTTCTTGTGGTAGGTTTTAATATTTTTGCCGTTGTTGGACATAAAGTAGCACTGGAAGGCTTTGTGTGAAAGAATTTCCTTAAGGATTAATAAAGTTTTTATTTTATCTCTTGTTAAAATAACCAGCTTTTTTTTAAAAAAAACAACTAATAAGTTCATTCATCTTGTCATCGTTTACCTCCAGTGAAGTTTACCTTGTTCTCAAAAACTGCTATCAGATTAAAGGAAAGCACTTTATCATCTTCATCTTATAACCACAAGGGAAAAACAAACTAACTTTTTGGATTTTTTAATCACTTTGAAATCATATTATTTTAATGTGTGCTGCAAATTATTTACCATGTGAAGGCAAAGAGAAACTCTGCAATTTACCCACATTGAGAATAAATAGCGTCGTCGAAAGAATCCTCCAAGTTTGTCTGGTACCGAGTCTCTTCTGGCACAAGAGTGTAGAAGCATTTTTGTATGTGCCACACACACACACACACACACACACACACTGTCGTCTTCCCTTCACAGAGTTGTGGAGATTGTATTTTTCTTGGCCCTGAGCTGCTCTTTCTCCATGTCAAAACTGTCTATGCCATTTAGTTTTTCATTTCATTTCAATCTTTCTGCTGTGGTCCTTCAGTGCCCTTAGATTTCCCCCATTTTTTTTTTTTTTTTTTGCAGCTACTGTTTAAGCTGAAAACTTCTCCACCCATCTAAAGTCCCCAAAACCTTTGTGCTGTATATAGTATGAGCATAAGTGAGACCCGAGAAATCCGTATAATGTTTGGCAACAGGGTAAAGCGTAACCTTCACATCTATATATTTATACATATATATATTTTATTTATTTTATATATATAGTCCCGTCGGAAGGCCGTTTCACTGAGACCTATGCAATTCACTGGGCATGTGTAGCAGGTCAGGACACACAAAAAAGTCACTAGCGCCAAGCCCTAAAGCCAACAGGAAGTCCGCCATTTTGAAAAAATCACGTCAGAATTTTGCGATTTTCGCTCATTTTTGGCCGTTTTCAAAATCTATCTCCTCCTAGGAGGAACGTCGTACACACCTGAAATGTGGCCAGCACAGTCTACAGGACGTGGTGATTAAAAGTTATTAAAACGCTCCGCAAAAGTCTGATGGTGTGGAAATGGCGGCCTGTAGAATTTCGCCAAGACGCCATAAAACGCCATGAAATGGGACGTGCTGTGTAACTTGCCTGTACGTGCTTCGATCTCTCTGAAACTGTATACGTGTGCTCCGAGTCCCAGCCAGAGGGCGCTAAATACATATGCACACCGACTCTTATTTAGTTGTTAGACATTCTAGTGTTTTAGTAGGTATGTCATGTTACCAAAATCCCACAAT
>NW_007580934.1:0-1040 GCF_000690725.1 Stegastes partitus | reverse complement strand
TATTTTTAGGGTCCGAGCAGCCAAAAGGGTGCAAAGACCCTATTGGAATTGTTTGGGTTTATTATTATTATTCACGACAAAGAGACGCGTTTTTGAGCTCCTAAACGTACTCACACACGCACAAAACTTGCCACACACATCAGACCCGATGAAAAATTTTAGAATTAGGGGGAAATGCACACCTCAATAGAAAAATGGCTCAACAGCACCACCTAGACAATTACAAAAAAAGGGCCCCCGAACACAGTTTCATGTGGAGCCATGAATTAGCACACTCGTGTAACATGCCAAGACGCAAAAAAAAGTCTCAAGAACACATACCTGAAACGCAACAGGAAGTCGGCCATTTTGAAAAAAATGGCGGATTTCGGCCGAAAATCTGCCATTTTCAAAATCTGTCTCCTCCTAGGGGGTAAGTCATATACACCTGAAATTTGGCCAGCACAAAGTACAGGGCGTGGTGATTAAAAGTTATGAAAACGCTTCTCAAAAGTCTGACGGTGTGGAAATGGCGGCCCGTGCAATTTCGATCAATGGCCATTTTGCACATTTTCGCTGTGTCTCCGGCATTCAACGGAGTCCCGTCGGAAGGCAGTTTCACTGAGACCTACACAATTCACTGGGCATGTGTAGCAGGTCAGGACACACAAAAAAGTCACTTAGCGCCAAGCCCTAAAGCCAACAGGAAGTCCGTTGGCCGTTTCCAAAATCTATCTCGTCCTAGGGGGAACGTCGTACACACCTGAAATGTGGCCAGCACAGTCTACAGGACGTGGTGATTAAAAGTTATTAAAATGCTCCGCAAAAGTCTGACGGCGTGGAAATGGCGGCCTGTAGAATTTCGCCAAAACGCCATGAAATGGGACATGTTGTGTAACTTGCCTGTACGTGCTTCGATCTCTCTGAAACTGTATACGTGTGCTCCAAGTCCCAGCCAGAGGGCGTTAAATACATATGCACACCGACTCTTATTTAATTGTTAGACATTCTAGTGTTTTAGTAGGTATGTCATGTTACCAAAATCCCACAATCCTTTTACT
>NW_007580933.1:0-2445 GCF_000690725.1 Stegastes partitus | reverse complement strand
TTTTTTTTTACAAGAACAAATAAAAAAGCTGGAAATCTGTTCTCAAGTGCTTTATTTGCACTTACAAAAATTAAAAAAGATTATTAAAGCTGGCAGCGGCTTCTCTGTAGCGGAACCTTTTGTGTCATTTTAACAATAAGCCCGTTTTATAGCCCATTTAATAACTTAACTTTTAAAAGGCTGTTAAAGGGAAAAAGTTAGAGGAGGTTGGTAATGTGCACTTGTTAGTCGCAGTGTACGGCGTCAATTATTACAAATACAGAGAGAAAAGGCACACATGCGAGTGCACAAAGACTAATTATGATAGCAGCAGAGCATGTATTCTGGTAGACTGTACAGAGAGCTCAATGGCCACTGTATATGGAGGGACTGGGGACCTCGTGAATAATTAATAATTAATAAAAGTCATGCTGTGTGGCAGTTATCTAAATGAGAAGAGGAAGAAGGAAAAAGGAGGAAGAAGAGAAGGAAGAAGAGGAAGAAGAAAAAGAAGGGGAAGAAAAATAAGAAAATGGAAAAAGTGAGAAGAGAAAGAAGAAGAAAAGGTAGAAGAAAAAAGAAAGAAGAGAAGGAAGAAGATGAAGAAGAAAAATAAGAAAACGGAAAAAGGAAGAAGAAGAGAAAGAAGAAAAGGAAGAAGAAGAAAAGGAGGATAAGTAAGAAGAAAACTGAAAAAGGAAGAAGTCTTCTTCCTTCTTCCGTTTTTTTCTTTTTCAAGACAAGGAAGAAGAGAAAGAAGAAGAAAAGGAAGAAGAATAAAAACAAAAAGAAAAAGAAGAAGAAGATGAACAAAAGAAGGACAAGGAAGAAAAAGAAGATGAAGAAGAAAAGGGAGAATAAAAAGAAGAAGAAGAACAGAAAGAATAAAAAGAAGGGGGACAAAAATAAGAAAAAGGAAGAAGAAGAGAAAGAAGAAGAAAAGGAAGAACAAAAAGAAAGAAGAAGGGAAGGAAGAAGAAGAAGAAGGGGAAGAAGAAAAAGAAGGGGAAGGAAAATAAGAAAACACAAAAAGAAAGAAGAAAAGAAAGAAGAATATAAAGAAAAGCAAGAGGATAAAAGGATAAAGAAGATGAGAAAGAAGAAGAAAAGGAAAAAGAAGAACATAAAGATAAAGAAGAAAAGGAAGAAGAGAAAGAAGAAGGAGAACAAGAAGAACAAAAGGAGGATAAGGAAGAAAAAGATGAGGAATAAGAAAAGGAAGAGGTAGAAGAAAGAGAAGATGAGAAAGAAGAAGAATAGGAAGAAGAAGAAAAACAAAAGGAGGTTAAGGAAGAAAAGAAGACAAGGAAGAAGAAGAAGAACAAGAAGAAGGAGAAAAGGAAGAAGATAAAAGTACTTTCTTGTCTCCACAGATGACGTGACAGTGCGTGCCAGCCTGTGCGTTGCCTTCTCCAAGGAGATAAGAGGAAGCGCCTGAAGGCAACGGGCTGCTTGTGTTATCTGTATCTGAACACAGCAACAGGCAGAATAGCAGACAACCCGAGCAGATGACCTGCCAGACAGGACAACAGCCAGCCAGACGTTCACAAAGTACAGCATCAGCTATTTCTGCTGATGGTGAGAGTCTATCCAGATTGTTATGTCGTGTGGCAGTGACCCATTTCAAGTAAATAAAAAAATAATAACAGTCTTACAACAGTGAAATGACACCAGGGACCGGTCTTGTACGGTGACACAGCAGCACCAAGACAGTTACGACGACATTAAAACAAGGAAGCAGACTGAGCTGAGTAGGAGGAGGAGGAGGTGGAAGGTGTCTCTTTAGACTGTCATTTGATGTTTATACATAAAAGTAGAAGGAAGTAAAATGTGAGGAAAGGGCAGAAACAGATAGTAATCCCCGGGGATTACTGTGAAAGCATACAGCATAGTTTTTTTTCTTCTGCTTTATTTTTATATTTTAGGAGACGTGGATCACAGCGCTGTCAGAAATACGTACGCTGTGACACAGTTTGTACCGGTTCAGCTTAAAAATGTAAAGTTCCCCTGCTGCCTAGAAAATGTGGGTTAACAGAACCTGGATTGAAAAATCAGTTATGAAAGTATAAAACGGAGTTAAGCTCGCTGAACTTGAGACTTCAGGATGACAACAAATGTGTGTTTTTTTTGTCAAATTCCCTGTTGTTGTGCATCTGGAATGTTCTGTTAGAAAATAATTGAACGCGGGAACAAAACGCAGCTGTGAGATAAGCGTAAATAAGTAAAAACACGCTTGACAAAACGCTGTGGAGGTTGAGAACTTGTAAAAGTGAGTAATCGCTCAAATCCTGAAAAGGTTTATTATTTTTAATGGATGTTTCACAAACCATCCGTTGATGTGGTGACATTTGCTAAATGGCTCCTCGTTCACATTTCATGTTTTGTTTTCCTTTTTCCACCCACTTCCTTATACGTGACGCACAGAGGAGGGGTTTAAAGTGACGCTCGGAAGCTTCTGACGCCTTT
>NW_007580932.1:0-2454 GCF_000690725.1 Stegastes partitus | reverse complement strand
AATATAAGGAACCAGTCGTGTCATCTTGCACAGTTGGACTTCCTGTATAATTATTCTTCCTCAGAATCGGTTGCATGCATGGCTAAATGACTGTAATGTTACTTGGCATTGTGTCAAGTAGAGTAGCTTTAAGGTGTTTGAGTTGTAGCGAGGGGTGGGTGCTTGGTAACAGATTACCGTAGAGTTATATTTAAGTAATTTTAAGGCATTAAGACATCGTTTCAAGGAAAAACAGACTTCTAAATATGTAAATTTGATACACAGAGATGAGTTTTTAGGGGTTAAATCGATGCCTGGGAAGGAACCTTAAAGGACAAGTTCCACATTTTAGCTAAAACCTGGCAACCAGTGGAGCCTGACACTTAAGCACCTTCCTCTAAAACAGTTATTTTGCTTTTTCTCCGCTTAAAATTGATCTACAGACTAACCAAAAGCGAGACAGAAGCATCGTCTCTGCCTGGAATCCAACAAGAGTCACTGTGGTTAAGTGACATTTGCTGTAACCATTTGGCGACCGAGACGCCCCCCTGAGCTAAGCTAATGACTTGATAAATCTTCTTCTCTAACTCTTGGCAAGAAAGCGACTATTTCCCCGAAATGTTGGACATTTCATTTAAGGGAACTTTCCTCCCAGGTACAAGTTGAAGATTAATCAGTCCAATACGTTTTTTTTGTTTCACATCTCTTAGACGAAGAGCTGATTAAGAATTTAAACAGCAGCTGATTGGATTGATTACACGGATTTGTTTCAGTAGCTTTGGGGTATACAATACGTATGAGTTAGGACTGATGATAACGTGGAATGGAGGCCCACAGATCTACTTTACCGCACCGTCTTGAGATGGATTCACTTGCTACAGCAGTGCGATGCTTTACCGTCACCATAAAGAAATGCATCCGCGTGATGCTTTAGGGCGTTCACCGCTTCGATCGTAGGGAATCCGCGAAGCCGTGTACACCTGTTGAAGGAAAAACTTATCATTTAACAACGACATAAAAGCCGCCAGTTGTTTATTCAAACTTTTATTGCACTGATTCTTGCTGAACGACGCCTCGTTTGTGCTCGCTTCTACGCCGACCGCTAGGAATTATTAAATAAACAAATCTGAAACACCGATTCGCATTTCCGCTCAAATGCATTACCGGAGCGCGCTGCTGAAACTGCCCATCGGTGTCACGCAGCTGATTTATTTATTTAATACTCGCTTTGTATGGCAGTTTGGATAGCGGTCTCCTGGGGCTGCTGCTGCTGCTCAATAGCTGGTGTTTGTCTGCGTGCACACAAAACCGCTCTGACAAGATGGCAACTCCAATGTTTTCTTTCGCCCCCCCCTCCGTTGCATAAATCTTGTATGGGTTAGGCGCTTTTAATTATTACAAAGTGCTCATGTCCTCGCCTCTCCCTCCGTTCTTTCCCCTTCTCCCCGCCCCTGTCGACATATCTCCCCTCTTGTGGTTGGCTCTTCATGCTCCGACAGTTTTCATGCATTATTTAAGAGCCGACTATGACGAGTCATTCGCCGCCATCCCGACTCACCTTTCGCGTCCCGGGGGAGCATGCTTCACAGCTTCGATGGCGATAGCTGACCCTAGTAAGACCTCTTTCGCTGAATTGTTGATTGTTTGTTTTGGTTTGTGGGAAGTGAAGATTTTGAAAGGTTTTGGATCCAGAGGGGGTTAAAAGGGAAATGAAGGGTCAGCAGAAAATTTGCCTGTCTCTCTTTTTTTTTTTTTAGGTTCTCTTCAGAGTAATGCTGCTAAAGTTTTGCTTTTTTTTTTTTAAATAAGACATATTTTTTCAAAAGGCAGGGAAGCAGTACTTTATAACTGATGAGAGCCAGGCTACAGACACTGACAAGGTGAAATGAAATATAAACTCGGAAGGTTAAAAAGAAAAATGGTGGTCAACTCCGAGCGTTCTGACTAGATGAGAAAAAGACGTATTCACGCGGACAAAGAAACAATATTGATATAATGCCACTGCTCAGAACTATCCGAGATGCCTGCCTGGTTTTTCTTCCCTTTTTTTTTTTTGATAGCGCTCTTTTTCTCCATCTCTGGCCTTCCACTTACAGCTGAGCAGCTATCCCATGTGCCAGTCATGCCTGAAGGATAGAACTGTCTGCCTGCTCCATAGCATACCCTGCAGCTGTCTTTTCCTTCCAAATCAGATCAGGAGCAACCAGAGTTGAAAGCTCCATCCCACCGTAAAACTAGCTCTGCCTTCAGCCCCACTTGGGAGAGAAGCTCTGTGACAAACTCTGGCCGCGGTGGCGGTGGCCGGTGGTGGACGGACTCGGCTCGTTGTCTCTTTGAACCTCCGGTTCAGTCCTCTATGGGAGGGGAAAATACTACCCAATTCCTCTCCGATCTTTGAAGCTCTTTTTTTTAAATATGAAATATGTAGCGTCACTGCTTCATCAATCCGTAGATGTGACAGCCTTCTGTCACCCA
>NW_007580931.1:3883-4621 GCF_000690725.1 Stegastes partitus | reverse complement strand
ACGGTGGTGGCAGCGTCATGATGAAGCACGGTGGTGGCAGCATCATGATGAAGCACGGTGGTGGAAGCATCATGATGAAGCACGGTGGTGGCAGCATCATGATGAAGCACGGTGGTGGCAGCATCATGATGAAGCACGGCGGTGGCAGCGTCATGACGTGAAGCACGGTGGTGGCAGCATCATGATGAAGCACGGCGGTGGCAGCATCATGACGTGAAGCACGACATAAGTGATAAAAGCAGTCAGAGCCATGGTTCAGTATTATCAGTTCTGCAGTTTACCCATAACAGTCTCAGAAACATGGGTTCAGACTTCTATGGTTGTGGTCCAATATGATAAAAAACACTTTCATTGATCCTGAAGTGGGAAAATATGCAAAAAAATATACACAAGTACTATTTTCAAGTGTGAGAACCAAAGGAATCAACCCCGCCCACTTGCAGTTTGAGACTTGCCACATCAATGCTCTGCTTCAGAACTGGTTTCTGGTTCAAACATGTGTCGCTCAGCTACTCCAACACTGTACCTTCGCTTAAAGTTGTTCCACAGTGCAGGTGAGCTGGTGTGCTCGAGCTGCAGCGAGTGGGGAGGAGTGAGAGGACAAAATATATTCATGCATGCTGCAGAAAACTACAGTTCAGAGTTACATGTGATCATTTCAAGGTAGGAAAAAACATCTAAACATGTAACTTCAACACACAAATATGAGTTTCTGGAGGTTAAATAAATGACTGGGGG
>NW_007580931.1:0-1717 GCF_000690725.1 Stegastes partitus | reverse complement strand
CAATGTTCCGAACAAGACACCAACACCGGCCGGGTAATACACACTGAAGCCAAACTGCTAAAAAGCAATCTTCAGCTCCAGCACCTATAAAAAGAAGTGCTCACCCCTCTTGGAAGTTTTCTCCTTTTATTGCTTCTCAACATTGAATCGTGGACAATTCTATGTGGTTTTAGACAAGAATATACACATAAAAAAGAGCCTTTAATGTCAAATAAAAACTGATTTCTGCAAAGTAATATCAATTAATTGAAAATATAAGATGTAAAACAAGTGATTGCACAAGTATTCATCTCTAAAATGACTAATTCAATACAGGTGCTGCTAATTGGTGTTAGAAGTCACAGAAATAGTGAAATGGAGATCATCTGAGGTCAGTGAATGTGTCTCAGTAAAGACTCACTATCTGGAAGGTCCAGTCACTGGTGGATCACTACTCCTGGATAGATGACAACAAAGAACACTCCAAGAAACTCTGTGAGAAGGTTATTGAAAGCATGATCTCTTTGAGTATTGTTAAATCCATTACTGAGAAATGGAAGGAACATGGAGCATGTGTAAATCAGCCATCTTCAAAAAACTGAGCGGCCAAGCAAGAAGGAGACGATGGAGGGAGGCCACCAAGACACCTAAGACTCCTCTGAATGAGTTACAAACTTTGGAGGCTGAGATGGGAGAGACTGCTCATACAACAACTGTTGGCTGTTCTTTAACAGTCAAAGCTTCATGGGAGACAAAGAGAAAGTCATTGTTGGAAAAAGCTGAAATTAAATCTGGACTAGAGTTCACCAGAAGACATGTGGAGACTCTGAAGTCACCTGGAAGAAGCTCCTCTTTGGTTTGAGGAGACCAAAGTGGAGCTTTTGATCCATCAGACTTGAAGCTGCGTTAAGCAGAAATAAAACACACCATCACCACTGTAAAGCACAGCGGTTGCAGCATCATGATGAAGCACGGTGGTGGCAGCATCATGACGTGAAGCACGGCGGTGGCAGCATCATGATGAAGCACGGTGGTGGCAGCGTCATGATGAAGCACGGTGGTGGCAGCATCATGAGGTGAAGCACGGTGGTGGCAGCATCATGATGAAGCACGGTGGTGGCAGCGTCATGATGAAGCACGGTGGTGGCAGCATCATGATGGGAAGCATGACATAATTGACAAAAGCAGTCAGAGCCATTGTTTAGTATTATCAGTTCTGCAGTTTACCCATAACAGTCTCAGAAACATGGGTTCAGACTTCTATGGTTGTGGTCCAATATGATACAAAACACTTCCATTGATCCTACAGCGGGAAAATATGCAAAAAATATACACAAGTACTCATTTCAAGTGTGAGAACCTAAGGAATCAACCCCGCCCACTTGCAGTTTGAGAATTTCCACATCAATGTTCTGCTTCAGAATTAGTTTCTGGTTCAAACATGTATCGCTGAGTAACATTGTATCTCAGCTTAAAGTTGTTTCACAGTGCAGGTGAGCTGGTGTGCTCGAGCTGCAGCTAGTGGGGAGGAGTGAGAGGACAAAATATATTCATGCATTCTGCAGAAAACTACAGTTTGGAGTCACATGTGATCATTTCAAGGTCGGCAAAAACATCTGAACATGTAACTTTAACACACAAAGATGAGTTTCTGGAGGTTAAATAAATGACTGGGGGGGAGTTTCACCAACAGACGACCTGTTTACATCAACAATCTGTTTTCTAGAACGTCTCAAAT
>NW_007580930.1:3152-4460 GCF_000690725.1 Stegastes partitus | reverse complement strand
TTATTTCAAGTAGGGCTGTTTTTGCAGTGTGCTGCTCGTGGACTTCAGTTCAGTGCTCAACACCATAATCCCCTCCAGACTGGTCACTGAGCTGCAGGACCTCGGACTCACCTCCTCCCTGTGCAGGTGGGTCTACAGCTTTTTGACCAGCAGACCACAGGTGGTTGGAGTGGGGAATCGCCTGTCCCCCTCACGCACCCTGAACATTGGTGCCCCCCAGGGCTGCTGTACTCACTGTACACTAATGACTGCCTGTCCACATCAGACTCTAACACCATCATAAAGTTTGCTGACGACACAGCAGTGGCGGGTCTGATTTCCAACATCAAGGAGGACTATTTGATGGAGATCACCCACCTGGAGGACTGGTGCAGAGACAACAGCCTCCTCCTGAATGTCAGCAAGACTGAAGAGCTGATTGTGGACTACAGCAAGAAGCAGCAGAGGGCAAACCACCCACTCAGGACCAGCGGGACAGACGTGGAGTGAGTGGAGAGCTTTAAGTACCTGGGTGTTAACATCACGCTGGACCTGATGTGGTCCTGGTGAAGAAGAAGAAGGCTTGACAGTGTCTCAACCTCTTCAGACACCTGAAGAACCTTCAGCTCCCTCTCATGGTGCTCAGTAACTTCTACACCTGTACCACTGATAATCCAGAGACACACTTATTATGCTAATGTTCTGGGCTCTGAGGGCTTCAGTTCAGGGAAACACGGCTGGGAGGTGGAGGTGGGAGATCATCCTGAGTGGGTCGTGGGATTAGTTAAAGAGTCAGTTGACAAACATGAACAGTCTGTTTCACTCGAATATGGATTCTGGTGTTTGGTGCATCACACTGGAAAATACACTGATAGTGATGGTCAGACTGTCAGAGTGAAGAAGAGTCTCCAGAGGATCAGAGTCCAGCTGGACTATGACAGGGGGGAGGTGTCCTTCTACGATCCTGAAGACGAGACTCACATCTACGCTCACAGAGACGCTTTCACTGAGAGACTCTTCCCATATTTCAATGTTGGAGAGTCTGGTGAAGCCAAAACTACTGATACCAGAATTTGTCACTCTGAGATTTCTCTGTCACAATTAGGCATGTGATTACTGATATTAGATCATCTTTAGTAAATTCCAGTTCATTCTTCCAATGTGAGTAAACATAGAGAAAGTAATGAAATAAAAATAGAATTTTAGTACTTCGGGTAAATGACAGAAATGGACACATGACTTTGTTGTTGTAGAATACACAATATATCCCCAATTTACAGAAGTCGATGATAAAGCTTAGATGTGTTTCTTATTTAATTTTCCAAGAAC
>NW_007580930.1:0-1148 GCF_000690725.1 Stegastes partitus | reverse complement strand
CTATATACACTCAAAAAGCTGACAAAATAGAGAGAGGTCGAGTTTACCAGCATTCAGTAGAAAATGAGAAGCCAAATAAAAAGAAAACATCAAAATACAAGAGTCCTGTTGACCGTCATGCAAAGAAAATATCACGCTGCTGGTGAGTTACAGTTGTGTAATCCTGTAGACTTCATCATTTTAAACATGCTCTGAACAACTTCAGATTAGACTGAAGTATTTTATGATTTGCAATAATACAATATTAGTGGTCTGACTGTAAAAAAAACTGATTAACTGACTTTAATAAGAAAATTTAACATCACCTTGTAACTTACATTCTAAATTTCTGTATCTGTAGTTTAAATCATTTCAGCCAAATTAATAGTGAAGAATAATTTCAACCATACAGCTGCTGTATGAAGCACAAACAATGTGGGTTAATGGAAGAAATGACTGGTTCTGGGAGGTAATTACTGATTGGACTCACAAAGAGAGATGTTCAGACTTTGTGAACTCATGGCCAAATATTATATAGTACAACTGTTGCGCCCAGTCTAGGGGCACCTGAACGCAACACGAATGCGCCATCCCTCTCCGGTCCCAAGCAGCCACACCACAGCAGTTTGACTATGACAAATGATGATTTATTTATAATGAAGGAGGGGTTAAACAAAGGGAATGATTAACTTAAAATAAGAGTGAGCTCTACAAAAAAAAACAACCAAAATAAAGCTAAAGTAAGAGAGAACCAACTTGCCCATCAAAAAATAAAGGTATCGAAAATAAACACAATGTCTGGCCTCCCTACCGAACATAAACACGAGAAAACGGTGTGAGAAGAAAAAGCAGCAGCTCACTCCATTCACAAAACCCACGACACACAACTGGTGACGTGGTGCTGTGCCGGTTGGGATGCCGGTGAGGAAATTGGCTCAAAGCAAAGACAAAGCATCAGTTCAGACATTCTCCCTACCTTTTTTTAATGGAAAATCTGCAAGTTAAAGTCCTGCAACAGAAGGGACCAAAGCATCAGCCTCTGGTTGGAGTTTTTCATCTGGGCCAGAAAAACCAGTGGATTATGGTGGTGAAAACCTGCACGGAGCTGGAACCGAAGTACACTTCAAAGTTCTGCAGGGCGAGCAGCAATGCCAGGCTTTCCTTCTCTG
>NW_007580929.1:0-2458 GCF_000690725.1 Stegastes partitus | reverse complement strand
GTCTCTGAAACTCTATGGAGGAAAGAAGAAACACCGTTCTGCCAAAAGACTGATGATAATTTGACAAAGGATTGATAATGGTGGTGGAGAGAGCTGTCTAAATGTTTTACTGTAAACTGGTTTGAGACTTGCTGACTGGCACATGATCTGCATCTCTGTGAAGTATGGACGGAGCTCATCCTGGGAGGGTCTGGCAGTCCTGAGAACAACTGGCTTTTATGTGCACTGACTTTGGTTTTTCCCTTTAATCTGTCACTTGTCTTCTGCACACACAGATCTCTGTCTTATGGTGAAAACAAGGCTTGAACCTGAACTCCTTCCTCCCTCCTTTGCTCTTCCTCCCAGAGGACGCCATCCATGGGCCGCCACAGTCACCGTGCACCCTCAGTGGCAGAATCCATGGCGGAGTACTTCGATGCCAGCGAGGTGATCGTGTGTGAGACCTCCTCAGAGGCCGAGGCTTCAGACGAGTCCGGCCTCAGCGACATCACCACCACCACCACCTCCGAGCCCGAGGAGGGCCACTGTGAGTCTCTATCTGTCCACCACGGCAACACTTCCTGAGCTTAAAGCAGAAAAAACACCAACCTGTGTGTTCTGTCCTCCTCAGCCACTGCCACCCTCAACTACAGAGCCAGCGTGAACAGTGCAGCTGACAAACCCAGCCCAGTGCCCACAGACACAGGTAAGGCCGGCACAAGCCCCCGCCATAACCCACATGGTGGACACGGTGTCCTGCTGCTTCACCTGGCCAGTGTTCAGGACTGTACTGGAGAGCAGACTGTGTGGAAAGGAAGTAGACTGGAGTCGTAAACAATGTTTTTAGAGGCAAAACGATGTCAGCGGTTCTTTATTTTTAAAGCAGCACCTCCTCCAAGCTATAGAAACACATTTCCACCTCTGAGCTACTGACCGTTAGCTCCTGTTTTAGTCAGACCTTAATTTAAATACGTTTTAATACGATGAAGCACCCTTACAGGTAATGATGTTGCCACGCACACGCTCACGAGCAAACAGCTTATTGATGCAGACAGCCTAGAAGTCTGACCGATGAATCCGTCTGATGTGATGCATCTGACCAGCTGACTGACTGATGTTTTTGCTGCTGTGGTCCAGGTCGCCGCACCGCCCTGCCTGCCCCCGGAGCAGACAACAGCCACATCGGCATCATGACCATCCTGTACAACAACATCGGCAAAGACTTGTCCAGGGTCTCCATGCCAGTGGCTCTCAATGAGCCGGTGTCTTTGCTGCAGAGGCTCAGCGAGGAGCTGGAATACACCGAGCTGCTGGACATCGCCAACCACATCGACGATCCGTATGAGAGGATGGTGAGTTTGGATTAACTAACCGGCCAGAGCTGACATGAAGTTCAGCTCTGGGACTGAAAAAACGTATGTATGCTCCCAGGTTTATGTGGCAGCTTTCTCCATCTCTGGTTACGCCTGGGCGTCGTGGAGGTATCGCTACAAACCCTTCAACCCCGTCCTAGGAGAAACCTATGAGAGCTACAGAGAAGACCGAGGATTCCAGTACATCAGCGAGCAGGTAGCCAGGACCCAACCCGACCTCTAAGACCTGCTGCCCAGACGTCAGCGTCTGGTTCAGAACAAACTAATGTGTTGAATGTTTTCAGGTCAGCCATCACCCTCCAGTCTCTGCCTGCCATGCAGAGTCAGAAAACTTCACATTCTGGCAAGGTAGGAGCAGAGTTTTACTGATGAGTGCTGGATCCTCCGTGACTGGATGAGTGGAGTCCAACCTACAGCTCTGTCTGCTTTCAGATCAGAGATGGAAGAACAAGTTTTGGGGGAAGTCAGTGGAGATCATCTCCAGTGGACAGGTCAATGTTTCCCTCCCACGGTGAGTCACAGCAGCTTTAACCACCAGTCAACCAACAATGTGGCCAGTCGTGGGCCTTACCGTGTTGTTGTACAGGTGTACCTGCAGTAACACACCTGCTAGTATTGATCATTCAGTACTGACCTAGGCCTGAACATCTACAGACTGCCGTTTTCTGTTTTTATGTTGTTGTTTTTTCTATTAGACCTCGAAATAGGTTGGAAGTGGGCAAAACACGATGCAAGGCTTTACATCCTTGAGCTAGTTGTGACAGTAGAGGTGCTGCTGGGCCGTAGATACCTGGGTTTTAATCAGGTGTTATGAAACAGAAGTGAGCTTTACTTGATGGCACTGAACACTTCAAAGCTTCCACCATGAGAAGAGGTCCAGCAGCTCAACGAGGAGCTTCTGTTAGACACACTCCTCACCGTGTGTTTGTGCGACATGTCTTCATGTTCTCATCAGTGACCCAGGTCATGAATCTACCACCCTGTGATCGTACTGCATCTGTAGTCAAGTCACAGGCAGTGTCAACGTTGGTCACGTCATACTGTCTGGTTGTGTGCAGGTACGGTCACATGACGTGTGGTTGTGTGCAGGTACGGTCACATGACGT
>NW_007580928.1:0-2458 GCF_000690725.1 Stegastes partitus | reverse complement strand
ACGTCATGTGACCGTACCTGCACACAACCACACGTCATGTGACCGTACCTGCACACAACCAGACAGTATGACGTGACCAACGTTGACACTGCCTGTGACTTGACTACAGATGCAGTACGATCACAGGGTGGTAGATTCATGACCTGGGTCACTGATGAGAACATGAAGACATGTCGCACAAACACACGGTGAGGAGTGTGTCTAACAGAAGCTCCTCGTTGAGCTGCTGGACCTCTTCTCATGGTGGAAGCTTTGAAGTGTTCAGTGCCATCAAGTAAAGCTCACTTCTGTTTCATAACACCTGATTAAAACCCAGGTATCTACGGCCCAGCAGCACCTCTACTGTCACAACTAGCTCAAGGATGTAAAGCCTTGCATCGTGTTTTGCCCACTTCCAACCTATTTCGAGGTCTAATAGAAAAAACAACAACATAAAAACAGAAAACGGCAGTCTGTAGATGTTCAGGCCTAGGTCAGTACTGAATGATCAATACTAGCAGGTGTGTTACTGCAGGTACACCTGTACAACAACACGGTAAGGCCCACGACTGGCCACATTGTTGGTTGACTGGTGGTTAAAGCTGCTGTGACTCACCGTGGGAGGGAAACATTGACCTGTCCACTGGAGATGATCTCCACTGACTTCCCCCAAAACTTGTTCTTCCATCTCTGATCTGAAAGCAGACAGAGCTGTAGGTTGGACTCCACTCATCCAGTCACGGAGGATCCAGCACTCATCAGTAAAACTCTGCTCCTACCTTGCCAGAATGTGAAGTTTTCTGACTCTGCATGGCAGGCAGAGACTGGAGGGTGATGGCTGACCTGAAAACATTCAACACATTAGTTTGTTCTGAACCAGACGCTGACGTCTGGGCAGCAGGTCTTAGAGGTCGGGTTGGGTCCTGGCTACCTGCTCGCTGATGTACTGGAATCCTCGGTCTTCTCTGTAGCTCTCATAGGTTTCTCCTAGGACGGGGTTGAAGGGTTTGTAGCGATACCTCCACGACGCCCAGGCGTAACCAGAGATGGAGAAAGCTGCCACATAAACCTGGGAGCATACATACGTTTTTTCAGTCCCAGAGCTGAACTTCATGTCAGCTCTGGCCGGTTAGTTAATCCAAACTCACCATCCTCTCATACGGATCGTCGATGTGGTTGGCGATGTCCAGCAGCTCGGTGTATTCCAGCTCCTCGCTGAGCCTCTGCAGCAAAGACACCGGCTCATTGAGAGCCACTGGCATGGAGACCCTGGACAAGTCTTTGCCGATGTTGTTGTACAGGATGGTCATGATGCCGATGTGGCTGTTGTCTGCTCCGGGGGCAGGCAGGGCGGTGCGGCGACCTGGACCACAGCAGCAAAAACATCAGTCAGTCAGCTGGTCAGATGCATCACATCAGACGGATTCATCGGTCAGACTTCTAGGCTGTCTGCATCAATAAGCTGTTTGCTCGTGAGCGTGTGCGTGGCAACATCATTACCTGTAAGGGTGCTTCATCGTATTAAAACGTATTTAAATTAAGGTCTGACTAAAACAGGAGCTAACGGTCAGTAGCTCAGAGGTGGAAATGTGTTTCTATAGCTTGGAGGAGGTGCTGCTTTAAAAATAAAGAACCGCTGACATCGTTTTGCCTCTAAAAACATTTTTTACGGCTCCAGTCTACTTCCTTTCCACACAGTCTGCTCTCCAGTACAGTCCTGAACACTGGCCAGGTGAAGCAGCAGGACACCGTGTCCACCATGTGGGTTATGGCGGGGGCTTGTGCCGGCCTTACCTGTGTCTGTGGGCACTGGGCTGGGTTTGTCAGCTGCACTGTTCACGCTGGCTCTGTAGTTGAGGGTGGCAGTGGCTGAGGAGGACAGAACACACAGGTTGGTGTTTTTTCTGCTTTAAGCTCAGGAAGTGTTGCCGTGGTGGACAGATAGAGACTCACAGTGGCCCTCCTCGGGCTCGGAGGTGGTGGTGGTGGTGATGTCGCTGAGGCCGGACTCGTCTGAAGCCTCGGCCTCTGAGGAGGTCTCACACACGATCACCTCGCTGGCATCGAAGTACTCCGCCATGGATTCTGCCACTGAGGGTGCACGGTGACTGTGGCGGCCCATGGATGGCGTCCTCTGGGAGGAAGAGCAAAGGAGGGAGGAAGGAGTTCAGGTTCAAGCCTTGTTTTCACCATAAGACAGAGATCTGTGTGTGCAGAAGACAAGTGACAGATTAAAGGGAAAAACCAAAGTCAGTGCACATAAAAGCCAGTTGTTCTCAGGACTGCCAGACCCTCCCAGGATGAGCTCCGTCCATACTTCACAGAGATGCAGATCATGTGCCAGTCAGCAAGTCTCAAACCAGTTTACAGTAAAACATTTAGACAGCTCTCTCCACCACCATTATCAATCCTTTGTCAAATTATCATCAGTCTTTTGGCAGAACGGTGTTTCTTCTTTCCTCCATAGAGTTTCAGAGAC
>NW_007580927.1:2965-4061 GCF_000690725.1 Stegastes partitus | reverse complement strand
CTCAGGGTGCTGCTCCAGCTGTAGTGGCCGTCCTTCTCCAGCACCCCAGGGCTCCTGCTCTCCTCCCAGCTGACGCTGCTGCTGCCGTCCACCTTCCAGGACAGACTCCAGTCTGAGGGGAAGCCCTTGTTGGCCAGGCACATGAGCGTGGCCTTCCCCTGCTGCAGCTCCTCACTGGAGGGGGGCAGCACCGTCAGGGTGGGACGGACATCACCTAGGAGACACCAATCAGCTTAGAGGACAGGGAGCACGCAGCTGTCAATCAAACACCACACACGTGGACACCTTGACTGTGAGACAGTTGATTTAGTCCCTGAAGGAGCTTCTGTCAGATGTTGTTTCTGCTCCAGCAGTCACTCACTCACACATTGTTTCAGTTCCCTTTAAGAAAGCTCTCATGTAGATCAGCTCAGAGAGAATCATCTCACAGTTTCACCTGAAATATGTCAAACTGCTGTGGAATTAAAAGAAGTAGATGTAGAAATATTTACAACAACAGTTTTAATTAAAATCATCAAAAGTCTTAAATAAACAGAACTTTCAAATATTTAGCAGAAACAAGTAAAGAAAAGCAACTAACAGCCATAAAATGTTCTGCATTCTGATCATCATTTAACATGAATTCAAACTGAATTGTAAACTGTTCAGTTTAACTTGAAAACATTAAATTGTATACCATCATTGTCATTGCAGGAAAAATGTTTTGTATTTTGTAGATTTCAAATTTGAGTATCAATTTAAATGTGGACATGAAGTTTAGAAAAGCTGATCTGAGTTAACCTCCATGAGGATAAATAAAACATTCCAACGAAATTTGTGGTATATTTTTTTTTAAAATGACATTTTTCTCCGTATGAAACCATCAAAATGGTTCCGAAACAAATTATTTACGACAACATATTTAGTATTAAATACAATATGAACTTACTTCCAACATGCAGTCTGGTTCCTCCACCAAAAGTCCACCACAGTGATACAAACTGATTGAGGCGTCGTACAAAAACCTCTGACTGTAGAGAGACACGGCTCTCTGACTCTGAAACAAACACACTCAACTAAATGATTTGCTGTTTGTATCATTTTGTCAACTCATGTT
>NW_007580927.1:0-1363 GCF_000690725.1 Stegastes partitus | reverse complement strand
CTGACTTCAGTCTGACCATCAGTGGAGTCCAGACTGAAGATGCTGCAGTTTATTACTGTATGGCTCAATTCTACATCAACAGTCAGTATTCGTTCACACAGTGAAAAATCGTCGTACAAAAACCTCCCTCAGTCACACTGAACAGAAACTGAACTGATATGGTTCACTGAACACACACACACACACACACACACACACACACACACACACACAAATTAAGAAAAGCTAATAACATAAATTCTCTTTCTTGATGAAATCTCTTAACTTTCTGAATGAAACCTTCTCACCATCTCTTCATGTTCCATTGTAATTTCATGTTCTTGTTGAATATAAACTCTGCTTATTCATTTTCTTTTCAAATAATCAAGAGGATTCAACTTGGGACAAAAATTGTAAAAAAAAATTTTGCCAGAACTATTGACCTCAGCTTCACTCTAGACCACAGCTACTTCATTTCTATTCTGATTGAAGAAAACATGAAGCACAAATAAAATCTTCACATCCCTCGACATGGACAAATATTATCTCTAATATTTAAAGTTGTGTTATCTTAAGGAAGTTTAAAATGAATTGGAACCATTTAAAACCAGGAGAATCAAGGGACATACGATCAAACTACATCTGCCTATTTAAATGTCCAACACCGAATATATGAACTGCTAAATTAATGACTTTCTCTTATGGAAGTGCTCAAAGCCACTCCTCAAAAAAAACAACAAAAAAACAGATCACTATCTTGTTATAACGTTAAAAGTTTCCTGTTATAATGACATATTATCACGTTTTAACAACATACTAACTTATCACGTTATAACGAGATACGTTTTTATCTCATTATAATGTGATAAGGTGTCACGTTGGTCTCAGCAGAGGAGGACTCCTGTGCCCTGGTTGTGAACTGGCACTTGGCCGTTGCAGTGGCAGCTGGCGACACAATGGCAGCCCTGAGTGATGCCCCACTGTTGAAGTTTCTACGAAATCGTAGTGTACCAGAAGAGTGACTTTCGCATATAGAATCTCACCATGTCTCAACCCAAGCATGAAGTAGAACTTAATGCAATTGTGTGAAATAGCCATATTCCTCCCTTTACCCGTGCTCTGCCCGCCGTTTTCCCAAACGTGATATGGTTTCAGTTTATAACATGATAAATATTGTCTTGTTATAACGAGACACTTTCACGTTACAACGAAATACTGATCCTTTTATTATTTTTTTGGGGGGGAGTGGCGGTTCAGCGCTTCCGTACTCTCTGACACACTTCTTATAAATCCATCAAACGCATTGAGACTGAGAACTCATTTTAGACTTGAACAACTCTAAATTCATGTTCACTTAAGCAGATGATACCCTGCTTTTCATTTC
>NW_007580926.1:3399-4665 GCF_000690725.1 Stegastes partitus | reverse complement strand
CGGGCAAGGACCCCTATTGTTCCTGCTGCGTTTCTTTCTTCTTATTATTACCCTTAATTTGACCCCCTAAACACGCTCAAAAACTCACCAAAACTGGCACACACGTCCGAATCGGCGAAAAATTTGATAAAATGAAAAAAAAGAACAAAAATGCTCTCTAGCGCCACCTAGTTACAGAAAAACACACTAAAATGGCCCTAGCGCCCAGTAGGAATGTCGTACAGAGATCAAACCAACACCAAAACGTTCGTCTCAATGAGACCAATAAATCTCGTGCGGACACCCTCGACCTATCTCCAACAGGAAGTCCGCAATTTGCCTTTCAAAGTAAAAAAATGAGCGAAAACTTCTTTTGGGAAAAAACTATCTTGTCTGACACCGTAAATCGTACCAACTTGAAAATCGCACACGAGACAGAGAAGGCCCTGATGTACAAAAGTTCTGAAGGGATTTGGCGTTTCTCAACCGGTTTTCGAATGGCGAGCCGTTAAAGTTGACGAGCTGCCTCAGCCTCAGCTCATACTTTGTATGGGTGTCAATGGGGGCATGTGCAGACATGCTGTGTCAGTTGGTCATCTACACAAAAAACTAAAGGTCCTACAGCTTTAAAAATGACACTGAGAGCTTTCTAACAAGATTTCCTACAAAAATATGCTGTTTTTACACATATTTGGTGAAAATTGTGGCTGTAGGAGAGAGAGAAAGCGAGTAAAACTCTCAGCTCTCTCTCTCACCCAGGGACACAAAAAACGCTGAGTCATCGTGACATCATCACAGGTCAGTGCAGCTGGTCATGTGACTCACTGACAGTCTGAGGCTGAGCAGAGACAGAAAAATGGCTCCAACTTAAAGCAGGCTTCACTTGAAGAATGGTCAGACGGGCGTGAGGGTCCAACGCAGACCGAGGACCCGACCAACGCTGCTTGCAGCTTTAATTAGTTGAGCAACTCTTTGAGCCAATCACTGCAATCAAGTGTTTTCTGTAACTCTCAGTCAGATTGCTGCACCTGTTGACAGGTGTTTTGATTTTGGCCCATTGCTCATCAGCAAAGTGCTCTAATTTGTCTGGGGCAGTTTTGTTTGTTTTTTAAAATTATTCTTTTCAAACACACAACTCAATGTCTTTTTTCACTAAATTATAATTTTGCTTTTTTTTTTTTTTTTTTTTAATTTTAACTTTTTTTCTAGTTTCTAGTTATTTGAGTAACTGTTGTGAATTTTGCTTTTTCTTTAATGGAAGGGTCTGAATACATTTGAGGACGACTG
>NW_007580926.1:0-1201 GCF_000690725.1 Stegastes partitus | reverse complement strand
TGCACGAGCAAAAGGGTGTTGGGGAGATGACATTTAACATTTATAAATGGCACCATGACCGTCTGTTGATATACTAAAACACTGTCTGCAGAAGGATCCATTAGAAGTTTAAGCAAACCATCTATTATTGATGCTTATACATTTTGATGCTTATCAGTATCATTGGTAGCACTACTGGCAGTTTTATGTCTAACTAGATAATAATCACACACAAGATCATTTCTTTAAGGATTTCTCTATTCATGTATTACTGAAGCATAGCATTACTGTCTGTATTAACTAAGCATCTGACAGCAGGAACATGGCATCAGTGTAGTCCCACTTTTAGAAATGAGAAAATGGCCTTTGAAGAAGAAGTTTAAATTTAGACAGTGGCTGTAGCAGTGCAAGGTTCTGGACCTTCTGGTCCCCCATTGTTAGAAACTAGGGCTGAGATGTGTAATCAGAAGTGCTGCTGCTCCATCAGATGATCATTTAGCTCCATCTAGTGGACACACAGTACAACTTCATCTTCTGATGAGGGATGTTTCCGCAACAGGTGAGACAAATTACTCAGTTTTGCATTACAATAAGGAGCGTTTTTCTATTTTGATCACTTCTCATGTGGTAACGAACATAATGTTACAAATGCAAATAGGTGTTGGCAATAATTGATGAAAAAGTGAAGCACTGTCATTAAAATCTCTCACAATCATCCTGTCACAGTACATGATACAGTGAGTGACATCCTACAGACTGAGGCTTGTTTTCAAGCCGAAATTTTTACATGTTGAAAAAATGAAGTGCACTGAATTTACTATGAACGGTTTGTGTTTGCTGAGTTCCACTGGATGTACTGAAAACTATCAGTGAATCAGCCGGTCAGACTCCAGGTATGTCTGAAGGACATAAAGGCCTGGATGACCTGTAATTTCCTTCATTTAAATCCAGACAAAACTGAGGTTATGGTATTTGGCCCTAAACACCTCAGAAACACACTAGCGAACTAGACAGCTACTCTAGATGGCATTGCTTTGGCCTCCAGTTCTACTGTAAAGAACCTTGAAGTTATTTTTGACCAAGACATGTCGTTCAATAGCCATATCAAACATGTTTGTAGGATAGCCTTTTTTCATTTACGTAATATTGTAAAAATCAGGAACATCCTGTCTCAGAGTGATGCTGAGAAACTAGTCCATGCATTTATAACTTCTAGACTGGA
>NW_007580925.1:4159-6173 GCF_000690725.1 Stegastes partitus | reverse complement strand
AACTTTTTAGAAGTTGTTCACCCACAGTGAGGTGTGCTGGTTTGCTTTTACATGTAAAGAGAAAATAGAGAAAAATAAAGGAAGAGCAAACAAGCGTTTAGATGCATTTTACAGTCATTCTAACTGTCTAGGGTTTGACATTAACATACAAACATACACATTTCTGCTTCCGACTACTTTTCTGTTGCTACATGGCTACAGACACCGTATAAAAAGACATAAAACCTTTTTTTCTCGCTGTCTGACATTAAATCAGGCTAAACTTTTCCTGTCTTAGGTCAGTTAAGATAACCAACATTATTTCTATTTGCTAAACACCAGGATAATGAGAGAGAATTTTCTTTTTTTACAATTTTCTTCAAAGTCAGAAGTTTCCATCCACTAAGATGCCTTCAGACTATTTGCCCAGATGATGATGTCATGGCTTTGGAAGCTTCTGATAGGTTAATTGACAACACCTGAGTTAATTGGAGGCACGCCTGTGGATGTATTTTAAGGCACACCTCCAACACACTGCTTCCTTTAGTGACAACATGGAAAATCTAAATAAATCAGCCAAGATATCAAGAAGAGAACTGTGGACTTCCACCAGTCTGGTTCATCCTTGGGTACAACTTCCAGATGCCTGAAGGTTCCACATTCGTCTGTAAGTATAACCACCATGGGAATGTCCAGCCATCATAGGCTCAGGAAGGAGACGGTTCTGTGTCCCAGAGATTAAGTGTTTTAGTGAGTACTGTATGGATCAACCCCAGAACAAAAGCAGAAAACCTTGTGAAGATGCTGCTGAATGCTGAATGCCAGAATAATGAGAGAGAGAATTTTTTATGACTTTCTTCAAAGTCATTAGTTTCCATCCATCTCCTCAGTATCTGGTAGCGTTGCCTTTAAACTCTATGACTTGGGTCAAACGTTCTGGGTTTCCTTCCACAAGCTTCTCACAATAGTCTGCTGAGTTCTGGTCCATTCCTCCTGACAGAACTGAGTCAGGTTTGTTGGTCTCCTTGCTCCACTGATGTTCTCCAGGACTGAGATCAGGGCTTTGTGATGGCCACTCCACAACACTGACTCTGTTTGTCTTTGACTTCACAAGGTCTTCAGCTTTTGTTCTGGGGTTGATATGTACAGTTCTCACCAAAACACTTCATCTCTGGGACACAGAACCCGTCTCCTTCCTGAGCACTATGATGGCTGGACATTCCCATGGTGTTTGTTTGGCAGAGTCATCTTAGTGTATGTAAACTTCTGACTTTGAAGAAAGTAATAAAAAAAAAAGCTCTAAAAATGATCTCTCTCATTATTCTGGCGTTTAGCAAATAGAAATAATGTTGGTAATTGTAACTGACCTAAACCAGGAAAAGTTTAGTCTGATTTAATGTCAGACAGTGAGAAAAACAAGGTTATATATCTTTTTATACAGTAAACTTCTGGTTTTAACTGTATGTTTACCTCTGAAAATAACCACTTAAACCAACCAGAAGATAAGATAAGATAAGATAAGATAAGATAAGATAAGATAAGATAAGATAAGATAAGATAAAACTTATAAAACTGATCCTGAAGGAAATTATTTTGCCAGATATTGCTCAGAAAACAAGTTGATACAACATGAAAAAATGTGGTGCCTCGTCAAAAAACAGTATAACAAAAGTACAGAATACAGAATAATTTAGTTAAAATAAGACTAGAAAATCAATATTTTCTAGACATACAAGGATCTGTGCAATATCAATACTTTTCCAAGAGCTCTATTCAATATCAATATATCAGTATTTTCAATACAGGTAAGTATCTGTGCATCAGTATTCTTCTAAATATGTGAAATATCTTTATTTTCTACATTTTGAAATATCTGCAATATCAATATTTTCTACAAACAGAAGATTCTGTGGAACATGAATTTTTTATTTTATTTTTTATTTTGTATTGGTATTGGTGTTGTTGAACTCTCCACTACAGTGCTGCTGTAACTCTGCACATCTCTCCACTGTGAGAATAATAAAGGACCATCTGG
>NW_007580925.1:0-454 GCF_000690725.1 Stegastes partitus | reverse complement strand
AGGAACAGCTGACCTACACACACACACACACACACATACACACACACACACACACACACACACACACACACACACACACACACACACAGGTAGAAAATATCAATGCTAACGTTTAAATTGAAACGTTTGAATCGACTGACAGAGAACATTAAGCAAAAGTCAAACCGAGTGGAAACAAACAGGAATTGTCTCTGTTCCGTCGTCAGTAATTGGAAAATGTGATGATGTGAGCAAATAAAGTAAATTAAGGCAGATGAGGAGAAATGTCAGACAGATGATGCATATATTGTTTAATGCTCAATGAAAGGAGATGTTTGGGTTTTTTTTCCCTCCCTTTATCTTTAGCTGTAAAAATGCCAACTTGATTAATGCTGAATTAGTGAGTTTTGTTTTGTTGGAGGAACTTTTTAAAAGTTGTTCACCCACAGTGAGGTGTGCTGGTTTGCTTTTACAT
>NW_007580924.1:1418-2885 GCF_000690725.1 Stegastes partitus | reverse complement strand
ACACACACACACACACACACACACAAAACAAAAGTAAATAGGTCTTTTGACTCCCACCATAGAATCTGTGATGTCACTTTCTCCTGAGAGAGACACAGACAGACAACACGCATACGTAGATATAAAACTGATATATCTGATAAACTGGACACAGTTCACTTTCATACTTTGGCAAAACATATTTTATTTTTCACATTTCATGCCGATAAGCCCAGTTCTGAAGGGAGCGCCACCTACTGACTGAATTGTCTCCTTCCTGTCTTCAGCTCTTTGTCCAGCCCTCTACAAGATTCCTCCACATCACTGAACTAGTAGACAGACAACATTGTCACTGCTGGTTTTACAGAAACATTAGGAACACTTAGAAAGGTACATTCATTAACACTGGTGCTTCTTAATATGGGTAATAACACTACTATTAGTATATAGTTCAATAGGTTTTAGGGCATTGTGTGAATGTAAATAGTACATCCGTTACCCTGACCTTTGATGGTCAACCGACCACAGCAGTAGACCTGTTCAGCCTCCTGGAAGGACACATCTTCCTGGACAGACAGGTCACATATGATGGCCTACCAAAAGAAAATTGTTCATTTTGAAACAATATCATTTAGTTAAATATACCATTTTACAGCAGAGCAGCCATGTTAGACAGGTATAACACAAAATAAAGAAAATTAATCAGTCGCTTCTGTAATTGTTAAACGTGAAATATTTGCTGTTTCCCACTTTCAATTGTGGATTTGATGCTTCTGTTTGCTGCATGACAGTTAACCAAGTATGTTTGGGTCTGTGCTGCTCTTCAGGCAAAAGAACATGTCAGAAAAAGTCATTTAACTTTGTGGGAAATTACAACAGACATATTTTAATGATTTCTGGCATTTTGTAGATAAAACTATGAATCCGATAATTTGTTGCAGCACAGACATAAACCTATCAATATTAACACAAACTAAAACTCATTATCAGATAAATAAAGCATTTACCTGGCATTGCATTGAAAGCCACAGCATTTACATCTGTTAATAAACATAAAGTTAAAACATGCTCTGACAAAATGACCCATTTTTATCTTGTCTTTACAGTCTGAGTGAAGTTAACCATGCAAACGTTGCAGCCTGTGCAGGGATGACTTAAAGGAGGAAGCTGACTTTCAGTTGTTCTTCTTAAAGTGAGTAAATCACAGAAGACATTCAGCTTTGGGTTTCTGTCTCATAATTTTACACGTCTGCATCATCACAAAAAGCCACATCAGCACTTCATTTTAAAAACACAACTTCAGTAACAAACATCACATAAAGCCCTCCAGCAATCAACACTGAACCTAAAAGTAAAAGAGCTGCAATGAACTAAAGGAAGTCTTGGTGGACTCTTCAACCATCCAACTGGACTCCACTTGTAGTTTGTACAGTGATGTTACAAAGCGGAGCATCTTTCCTTGCCAACCATCTTTGGCTGAAAGCAACC
>NW_007580924.1:0-1013 GCF_000690725.1 Stegastes partitus | reverse complement strand
AAAAGGCCTGTTGACTCAGAGACTTCTTATAAATCTAAGTTTCAATTATAGTTCTTCTGGTCTGTCTTCTGTGATTTTATCTGAACCATCTGGTTGTTTTGTTTATGGCTTTTGTCATTTCTACTTTTACTGTGGCCGTTTCAGAACTTTTCCGTTTTCTGCTTCATACGATCTTTGCTTGCTATGTGAAGGAATTTGTCCCACTGTATTTCTGTGTTTCTATTATGTATTGTTATTACATATTTAACACTATAAACCACATCACCTGCTGGAGGTTTGAAAAGGCTTGTTTTCTTTATATAAATGCCAAAATTACACCATCAGCCAGATTTTCCACTTTCCATTAGGCCATGAACGAATTGAATTTACTAAATTTAAGTTTAAAATCAAAATCTATGTTCTACATTTGGTAGAGGCTGTTGTGGTGGAAGCAGAACACAATACAGTATCGGTGGGATCTCAGTAAACTTTCAGTTAATTGAATAAAAGACACCTTCTGTCAGACAATGATTGACAAGACTGCTGTTAATTGTGACCTTTGAGCACATTGTGAAGTCCACAATAAAATAATAACAGACCTTTAACCTGATAACCAAGGATCATGCAGACACAGCCCATCTGTTTTGTCATCTGGGTGCAACTACACTACATAGACTATTGTATTACAGTTTCAGTATGACATTACATATCAATGATTCTATCCAAGTGGCTAAAATGTTGGTGTGAAACACACACTACAGCACAGCACTTTACAGCTCTGTTTGTAATGTCTGTCACATGATATAAAAACAATCTGAAACAAAATATTCCACTGTTGATAAAGACAAGGATTATAGAGCATGCTGCACCTACCATGAATGCCCTTCTTGCACAAGAAGTACAGCCCCACAACAGCACCAACAACAGCAGCAACAACAGCACCAACAACAGCAGCAACAACAGCAGCAACAACAGCACCAACAACAGCACCAACACCCACAATTGTGCCTATCACTGCACCGATGATGACACCC
>NW_007580923.1:0-2484 GCF_000690725.1 Stegastes partitus | reverse complement strand
GTTTTTCAGCATCACTTTGAAAAAAAAAAAAGGACAATCATCTAATTTCTGATTAAGCACTGACAAGGTGTTTTAAACTACAGTTCCTCACTGTTTACACTACCAGAGCAGATATGTATTTGCCAGTGTCACAGGAGATGATACAGTAATATTACCTCACAACAATGAGTCTACATATAAGAAGCACTCTTCTCACATACTCACTAATACCAATCATTTCTGCTTTTAAGCGACCAAACTGAGTTGTCTCTTTCTATTTTGGTGGTCTTTTAATTCCATACTGAATAGAAGGAAACCACATTATTTAATTGATATACATAGTTTTTCTTACAGTACAGTGCAAATGTAGATATAAGCTGTGGTAATTCCACCCACAATTCATGTGTTTAACCGGGTTTTCATTTGCTGGCAGGTCACTCAGAGTTAACAATAGCTGATCTTGTGCAACAGCAGCCTGCAGTAATGTGTTTTAAGGCCAAAGGTTACAGGACCATTAAGCTGATCTGTAAAAATTCCTCTTTGATTGTTGCCAGAAATGTAAAAAAAAACTAACTGTTGAACTGCTTCACAAGCATTCAGAGTTTATTTATTGAGCTAGTTTAAATAAGTGACTGAACCATCACATATCAAACAGCGTCTCTGCATCACAGACACTCATTATGATTGCTTCTAATATAGTCTTTCTCCACAAAAGACTGTCACGTAATCCACCCTCTAATAGTTGTCTGATGTCAGAAAAGCCAAGTGTAAATGCATCAGGGTGCAACAGTTCCTCCGCATGAATCAGAGGTGTTAAAATACACTTTAAATAAATCACTATGCAGGCAGCAGCATGCAGGAGTGTGTGTTCTAACAGACCGAAGGAGGAATGCATGAAGAAATAAAATGCTGGAAGAGAAAAAAGCATCTTCACGCTGCGTATGATGGGAGCGTTGAGCTGTCAGAAGGGGGTTTAGGAAAGAGGAGGATAAAGGCAACTCTAAGCTTATTAAAACACGAAGGTGTTGAATAGCCAGATTATAAGTTCTCCTCCCTAATTTCACAAGCAGCGCAGAAACAGAGCTGTCAGTGCAGCACAGATACGCCGCAAACCCGTTTTAAGCTTCTATCATCATTCAGCAGGCAACTTTTCCATTTGCATTATCTTTCCCACAGCAGTTAGAGGGCAGAGGAAAACTCTCAAGGCATCATTCTTTGGTCCGTTTTTCTCTACTTGTTTCCGTCTTTCCCCCCACATCCTCAGCCTGTGTCTCCTCTCCGTCTCGACATCTAAATCAGACGCTTCAGCAGCGAGCGAGCGAGCGGTTGGTGCTTCAGTTAGCTCTGTCTATAACCGGAGGCACAGATGAGAGCAGCCGCTATGACAGGGACAAATAATTGCAGCAAACTTTTCTCTCAACTTCTTTTGTAAAGTCTCAGTGTAAGACAGGCGAGCTGCAGCTTCAGAGCTCCCGCAGTACCATCCATCACACTGCGTGCCCATTAAATACAACTCTTCTGCACCATCAAGTGAGCACCCTCCGAACTTTTAAACACAATGAGATGGTGCTTTGATTTCATTTGGGTCATGACACTTCCGAAAAAATGCTTTACATGCACAAGGATTCTAAAATGTCTTGTTCTTGTCTTGTTACGCCATGCCTACAGGCCTTTCTAAGTTGTTTCTCTGTTCCAACACTTGTTCTTTTGTTGACCTACACTGTGCCCATAAGCCATTTTGTTCCATTCATTTAATGGAAACGGTTGTGACTCATATGTTCCTATACATCAGGGGTAAGTTTGGGGTTAAGCTCAAAATATTCTGATTTATCGATCCTACTAATAAATCATTGCCCTTTTCCACCAACTGAGCTGTGCTTTTTTATGTTCTTCTGCACACTGGATCTAATAATACATCTTTGTGATGTTTGTGAATGATCTATCTGCACTTCTTCTTCTATTCTATTGGCAGGTGAGTCCTGAGCTATTGATTCATGTATGATCCATTTGCACTTAGCCACTTATGAGTGAGGAGGATAGAAATCCAATATCAAAAAGCAGAGTGTAAATACACCCAAGAAGCATTACAGTTAGATTGATTTCCAAACCGCTGAAGGATGCACTTTAGGACACATTGTAAGCAGATGGTAAAAGGTGTAAATGCATCCATTGGGAAACTGAAGCTGATCTGAAATTAGCCATCACTCTGCCTGGCTTTTTAAAGCAGCAAAAAGAAAGCAGCTTCTGCTATCTTAACGCATGCTGTCATTTATCTATCGTGGGCTTGTGGCATTTTTTTTTTCTGCACAGTGCAAACACTTAATGATCCGTATGGCTGAAGGAGCAGCGTGAGGAACAGCCCTGCTTTGCTGAACATCCCTCTGAGATTCATGTGAGTGTTTGTGTTAGTTTGTAGTTAGTGTGCAGAACGTTATTCTTTTGGCATTTTTATTGTCATCAAACAGCAGCGTTTTGAAATACAGCACACAAAGATGTGTTTCTGTG
>NW_007580922.1:0-2497 GCF_000690725.1 Stegastes partitus | reverse complement strand
GGTGTGCTACGAAGCGACAACTTTCTTTTCCTGGGATACACTGAAAATGTGAGGCTTAAACTCCTAACCCTTAGATTATGAGACTTGCGCAGTACCTACTGTGTCAACCAGGCCCTCAGTGGACCTCCCTCTCACCTTTCCATTTGTCTTTAAATGTAGGAGCCTGGGCTGGGCAAATCTGAGAAAAGTTTTAGAAACCAAAGTACCTCATCGCCACAGTCAGTTAGCAAGCAAATGCACCAAAACGGTGTCAGAGATTCATCAATATCTATTAAATAAAGGTGAATGTACAGTAGGCATCTGCAACAGGGACACCTTGTCGGTCCAATGGTGAGTTTAAATTGTGGTTTTTAGTCCCAGGTTTGTTCTTACAACGCTGATCTACAAAATTGAGAAACAGGGGCCTCATGAATGCTGCCACCGGTATTCAGTGACAAATTGAGACGTCTCTCAGAAAACATGCAAGCATACTTGTTTTTGCACATTGTGAAAACTGAAAGACGTCCCATCCTGCATTGATTATTTTATCTGCAGGCAGAAACCATCTAAACTACACATTCAACCCTGTAATGTTTAAGTGTCTCAGATAGCAATTTTAATGGTTTCAATGACACACATAGTGTGGTTTTGAGGTCACGAACTGTGCCCTCAGTTATATGTTTATAATTTTGGCTGCTATGGTATAATGAGTGAATGTGCAATAAATCAAAGTAACATAGTTCACCTGTTTGTGCATGTGTGTAGGAAGCAGTGAACCTGCTGTCAGGACGGACATGCATGCCACCAAAGTCTATTGTTACTCTGGCTCGGGCCACTTTGCTGCTCAGCGACCTGAGAGGAGTACAGGGCACCACACTTCTCCAGCTGACACAGAAAATACTGATAAAGCAGGTACACAAAAAGAGAACAATATTGAAACACACATATATAAGTTTACATTCTGTGAAAAGCCAGTTTTCTGAAAGATAGGCAAATTTCAAACTTTTTCTCTGTTTCTTTCAGCTATGTGTTTTTGGTCAAAGTGTGGTGTCGGTTGATGGAAAACTGTGTTTCTCTCCTCCTGGACCCAGCAACGTCTACCTCCCTTACCTCAACATACTAGGTCAGACCACGTTGCGAACAGGTAAATGAAGAATTTGACATCTTTCCCATTTTTTGCTTTTTTGGTGGGAACAAGACAAAGAGCTAACAGCGACAGTACCAGCATTTACACTGGCGTTAGCAGGCTAATAAATTACATTGCCAGGATTGTTAATATGATGATGTACTGCAGGCTGCGTTTGCCATGCTCACCATCTGAGTTTAGCATGTTTGCATGCTAACATTTCATGTTATCAGTTTACACAGCAAAAGCTGAAGGGAATGTCATGAGTTTTAGAATTATTTGGTCATAAACAAAAGAGCACAAAGTCAAAGTTGACTGGCTTTGCTGGAGGAAAATATCATGTCATTCGGTCATTAGGACTCATCCTGTGGGAACCTTGGATGTCTGTACACAATTCCATGGCAATATGCCCAACTGTTTTTGATATTTCAGTGTGGACCATACTAATTGACCCACCAACCAACCGACTGACAGACAGACAGCAGCATCCTTAGAGCTTTGCTGCTAGAAACACGAAGAAACCGTCCTGGACCAACATTTAAAATGTCATCATTTCTCTCAAAACTGACTCCGCGTATAAAGTGTGGAACACTGACTCCAGAATTTTGCACTAAATCCATCAAGAACATCGATGATGTACAACTAGCTAAATTCTTGTCAGTGATTAATCTGTTGTGTGTGTATTGTTTTCTCAACCCTGTGGCCTATCATATGTTACAAAAGTCTTTCAGCTTATCTTAGAATCCATTGCAATACATTTTCAAACTAATTACACAGAAAAATGGTCATAGACTACCAAGAAACCCATCACTAATTTACATGTGACATTCTGAAATTAGTGGTTTTTGTGCATTTTTGCTTGAAAAATGCTGGAAAATCTTTTGTTGGGAAATTAGTCTTTAAGCTATAAATTATTTGCGATGCAAACACTTGTTGTTATTGCATTACTTTTTTTTTTCTACTTGCACCGTGCCTGTTTCTGCAGGTTATACCCTGGATCTTGGTACCATAGAAAGGCCCGTCTCTGTCCAGTCTTCACAATCCACTTCCATGCAGAGTTTGCTCAAGTCCAGCCAGACTGAGGGAGACTCTCAGAGCAATCCAAGCACCTCCAGTCCTGAAGCAAACTCATAAGATATTGGAGTTGGTACTGTTGTGTCCTATTCATATGTGCAAATTGAGAGACATAGTTGGATGCTGAAGTTGGCATAGTGATCTTCAAGGCTGTTTATAGTAAATGGGTATAATGAAATGCAAATAATATGTGGACCTGGAGACAATGGTTACAGTTTGATTTGCTTAATGTAAAGACTCCGTATGCTATGATTAGCAGTAACCCAAAGTTTTTATTGTCTAAAACTGAAAATATTGATGTTGATTCTGTGTATTCTA
>NW_007580921.1:4638-5633 GCF_000690725.1 Stegastes partitus | reverse complement strand
TCAATGCAGCTGCTAATTTTTAACACGGCAGCTGCATATTATAGCTGTTAAAGCTTAAACACTGAGTTAAACATGATATTTAAGGAGGATCACTTCGGTTTTGGGCCAAACTGAAGTGGAATTGGTTCAGCGTTTGCTACGATATTTACCAATAAACTACTTCTTGTTCCTTCAGCTGCAGTATCAGCGGTGTGAAACAGGTTTGGCAGCAAATCGGGACCAAATTTTATAACGTAATGATGCATTTTGTGCATCGACTGCAGGTTCCTGTGGTGTTCCTGCACCTGCACAGCTTCATTTGATTGCTGGCATGCATGAGATTTATCAGATTGAGCTCCAAACGGAGTTAAACATGATATTTAAGGAGGATCACTTCAGTTTTTGGCCAAATTGAAGTAGAATTGGTTCAGCGTTTGCTACGATATTTACCAATAAACTACTTCCTGTTCTGTCAGCTGCAGTATCAGCGGTGTGAAGCGGGTTTGGCAGAAAATCGGGACCAAATTTTGTAACGTAGTGACGCATTTTGTGCACCGACTGCAGGTTCCTGTGGTGTTCCTGCACCTGCACGGCTTCGTTCTATTGCTATCGTGCATGAGATTTATCAGATTGAGCTCCAAACAGAGTTAAACATGATATTTAAGGAGGATCACTTCGGTTTTTGGCCAAATTAAAGTGGATTTGGTTCAGCGTTTGCTCCGATATTTACCAATAAACTACTTCCTGTTCCATCAGCTGCAGCATCAGCGATGTGAAACAGGTTTGGCAGCAAATCGGGACCAAATGTTATAACGTAGTAGCGCATTTTGTGCACCGACTGCAGGTTCCTGTGGTGCCAAAACGTTTTACTGCTCCTGCATCTGTGCGGCTTCGTTCGATTGCTATCATGCATGAGATTTATCGGATTGAACTCCAAACGGGAGCTTCTCCAGAGCAGGTTTAGCTGCATCGGTTACCGTGGCAACCTAGCGGGTTAAAAGTGAGCCGGCCCCCTC
>NW_007580921.1:0-1503 GCF_000690725.1 Stegastes partitus | reverse complement strand
GAGATGCCTGGAAATTTTACAGCATAAAATATGGATGGCTGTAAAGATATTTGCAAAATTTTAGCTTCGAGTAAAATTTCCCCGTCGACCCACTTTCAGCACGTTTGGTTGAACGACATCTCAGGAAGCAACAAAGATATAAAGTCGGATATTTTCACGATTATTTCTCATCAGAAAGTAAAAAAATCCTCCCAAATTAAGCAAATATGTTCTTCAGTTTATGTGGAGAATCATTTGGAAATCCTTACTGGATGACACCATCTTGCCGTAGAGTAATTCCAACAATTTCTGCTCGATTTTTTTTTAGCACAAAGAATATTTATAAAGATATTTGCAAAATTTTAACTTCGAGTAAAAATCCCCGTCGACCCACTTTCAGCAGGTTTAGTTGAACGTTGCAGGACGACATCTCAGGAAGCAATAAAGATATAAAGCCGGATATTTTCATTGTTGTTTATCATCACAAAGTAAAAAAATCTGCCCAAATTAAACTAATATGTTCTTCAGTTTATGTGGAGAAACATTTGGAAAATCCCTACTGGATGACGCCGTCTTGCAGTAGAGAAATTCCAACAATTTCTGCTTTATTTTGTTGAGCATAAATAAAGAATATTTATAAAGATATTTGTGAAATTTCAGTTTTAAGTAAACTCCCAGTCGACCCACTTTCAGCACGTTTTGTTGAAGTTTGCAGCTTGAAGGACGACATCTCAGGAGCTGATAATGATTCTTAAAAAGCTGATATTCTCACAGTTATTTCTCATCATGTCTTTGATTCAGAAAATAAAAAATCTGTCCAAATTAAACAAATATGTTCTTCAGTTTATGTGGAGAACCATTTGGAAACTCTCTACTGGATGATGCCATCTTGCCGTAGAGTAATTCCAACAATTTCTGCTCAATTTTTTTTTAGCATAAATAAAGAATATTTCTAAAGATATTAGTAAAATTTTGGTTGTAAGTAAATTCCCCGTCGACCCACTTTCAGCAGGTTTTGTTGAAGTTTGCAACTTGAAGGACGACAACTCAGGAACTGATAAAGATTTTTAAAAAGCTGATATTTCTCATCACGTCTTTGATTCAGAAAATAAAAAATCCACCCAAATTAAGCTAATATTTTCTTCAGTTTATGTGGAGAACCATTTGGAAACTCTCTACTGGATGACGCCATCTTGCAGTAGCATCATTCCCACAGTTTCTTCTCTTTTCTTTAGCATAAATAAAGAATATTTCTAAAGATATTTGCAAAATTTTGGTTTGAGTCAAATTCCCAGTCGACCCACTTTCAGCATTTTTTTCTCTTTGATGTTTGAACATCTCAGGAGCTAATAAAGATAAAAGCCTGATATATTCTCACAGTTATTTCTCTTCACGTTATTGATTCAGAAAGTAAAAAATACGCCCAAAATAAACAAATATTTTCTGATATTTTCATTTGGAAACTCCCTACTTGGATGACGTCGTCTTGCCGTAGCGTCATTCCAACAGTTTCTACTTGAGTTT
>NW_007580920.1:2392-3391 GCF_000690725.1 Stegastes partitus | reverse complement strand
TATGAAGATCTCCTCTGCTGCAGTGACAGACTCTGCTGTGTACTACTGTGCTGTGAGGCCCACAGTGACAGGAAACAGCAAAACTCTGAACAAAAACCGTTGGAGCAAAGACAAGAGAAAACTCCACAACATCCACTAGAGGGAGACACACTCTGTTACTCTTCTATGGTTTGTTAGGATTCAGTGTGGAATCATTTTAGTCTCCAATAAGAGGGGGATTTAGTATATATATATAGTTTTTTGTTTTGTTTTTTTAACAAAAAATTAAACCATTTTAACAGTCAGAAAATTGTTTGTCAAATCTTTTTTTTGAAGATTTGAAGAAGGGGTCATGTTGAAATGCGTCCAGTTGTCAAATTCAGATCACAGAGCTTTACTGATCTGTCTTCCATCACAACTCCAGTTCCAGTAATAAACCATTCAAATAATCAATGATATCAGGATCAATACTGACTACAAGAATGACTTTTTTCCTGTTCTATGTCATTCTAGAGGTGCAGTGAACACTGTCAACCATCTTCCTGAAGACGTTATTCGTTCCTTTGGTTTGTGCAGTTATAAACAATGTAAGAAATATTGGCCTCGGAGACCCGAAAGGTTTTATCCTGAAACCTCTTCAGCTTATACATGCTTCTGCTTGGTGAAGTTATCAGGAAATACTCATATGGAGACGACACACAGTTGTACAACACTTTGATTGGCTGAGCTGAGCTGAAAAAAAAAATGATGTCAAGAGGTAATGGCCCCGCCCACTGAACTTCATCTCATCCACTGACATTATTTCTTCCTCATTGTACTGCAGTGGAAGAACATTGTTCATCTGCTGTGTGTCTGTTTTTAATAACTCAAAGACATGTTGCTTTACCTTTTTCGTTTTCACCTCACTTCATAGGTGAGTTTAAGATCAAGGATGAGAATATGCTTTGACCTGCTGCATTAACCAGAGATACAGACTGTGTTTCAGGACTTTTCTTCATTGGTCTACCCAGAAAATGAAAA
>NW_007580920.1:0-1502 GCF_000690725.1 Stegastes partitus | reverse complement strand
ATGTATATAAATAAATACATGTGAATCCATTGATGAATAGACCTCATATGTTGTTAAATTTCAACCTAAACACAACATGGAAGCAACTTGTAACATCAAACATTTCTTAAGAATATAAAGACCCCTATGCACACCAGTTTATGTGGTCCTACAAATGAGTCCACATCACCATTGTGACATGTCTTTACAGCAAATTACTTAATTGTTGCATTATAATACTTGATCCAAATCAAATTTTACTGATCTTTAAGACCTCCAAAGTTCATGCAATGAGATTGTATTTTCTTATAGAAAATATGGATACAGTTATATAAATATACCTACTTCAACTTCTGGGGCCTCAGTATCACTCTCTCTCAATGTCTTTCCCATTTTGAAGGACCCATGATTAAACATGTGGCCTCTGCTGCAGACATTTGATCATTTGGCTCAGTTTCATGGTAAGTCTCTGAGTGGCTTTAATTTTCTTTTCTGTTTCGATTGGTTCTTTCAATTCTAGATGGATAAATATTAACTCCAGAGGCCTTGAAAGTTTTTTTCCTGGAACCTAATTCAATTATACATGCTTCTGCTTGGTGATGTCAGGAAACACTTGTATGCAGACAACACACATTTGTACATGTTTCTCTCTCCTCCAATGATCTTCAGTTTGTCAGGGGACATGGTTGAGGGCCTTTTCCAAATCCACAAATTACATGTGAACTTGCTGGCTACACTCCCATGACCCCCTCAGCAGTTCTTCAAGGGTAAAGAACTGGTCCATCGGTCCACGATCAGGACCGAAACTGGTGGCTGGGTGTTCTGCCCTTGAAAGAGCTCGGTGTTCTGATCTTTCCCTCCTCAATGTAGAGATTGGCCACAGTGAGCGACACTGTGGAGCCCATGTCACAGCTATGCTTTTGTCTTTAGATATCCAAATTGTATTTAAAATAGTTGGTTGTGATACAGTAGTCCCGGGAATTAGAATTAGAATAAAACTATATTGATCACTTCGGTACAAAACCTCAGGGAAATTGCTACACCAGAAAAACAACACAACACCAACATAAAATCAGCAACAACAGCAAATATTCAACAACAACAGCATCAATAATAACAATAATAATAATAATAACAACAACACTGGATACAGTAACGTATTGCACTCAGTCCGGTGATAGAGCATGATGCTTTATCTCACCCCAATGTCCTCACATTGGGAGGAGGCCTCGGGGAAGACCCAGGACACGCTGGAGAGATTATGTCTCTCGACTGGCCTGGGAACGCCTCGGGGTTCCCCCAGAAGAGCTGGGGGAGGTGTGTGCGGATCGGGAAGTCTGGGTGGCTTTGCTAAGGCTGCTGCCTCCGCGACCCGAATCCGGATAAGCAGAAGAATATGGATGGATGGATGGATGGATAGAGTAGTCCAGCAGAGCATATTTCTAATTGGGGTTGAAGTTGGTTTGTTGTTTAAGAGATCTCAGTTAGCATGTGAAGAGTGAGGTGACATCAAATGATAACAT
>NW_007580919.1:2319-3546 GCF_000690725.1 Stegastes partitus | reverse complement strand
TTTCCCATATCGTGGGACTGTAGATTGCAGATGGTTCATTATTGTACCTTGGAACTATATAATCTGGATTCTGTAAAGTGAGGACTGTTGGTTGGTCTCCTTGTTGTGTTTATACCGTATATGAAAATTGTAAAATCAAGGCTCTGCCAGGGGTTTGTGATCTCTGGGACTATCTGTGTCATGCTTGCTCAGATTGTTTCAGAGCATCAATCGAGCAGAGTCACAGCCAAACTCAAATACATGTGATCCCAAATATATGGGTAAATCTGCTACATTATTGTACCAGTGTAATTATCTACAGTTTTATTCTGTTCTTTAACAGCTCACGTTTAAATTCATGTTTGTTTCTATGATTTTATTTCATATTATCTGCAACTGAACAAAATAATCTATTGTGTGTAAAACAGCTGGAAATGTTGAGAGAAGGACTAAATGTCATGATGCTGCTGTGAAATCAGAGGTTTGACGCTTCAGTCACACTGATCTCAGAGCTGTGACCAACATCAGACTGATCAGCTGATCGCTGCTGAGAGGAGACAACAAACATTAGATCATTAGATCTGATGGAGATCTGATGGAGGACGTCTGTCTCTGCACATCTGGAAGCAGCTTTATTTCCTCAACACATCAACACAACAACATCAGACTGATCAGCTGATCGTTGCTGAGAGGAGACAACAAACATTAGATCAGATCTGATGGAGCTCTGATGGAGGAGGACATCTGTCTCTGCACATCTAGACGGCTGTCAGCTGGAAGCAGCTTTATTTCCTCAACACAACAACAGTCGGCTTCACGTGAACTCAAACACACCATGACAACAAGCTCATCTGATTGGCTGACTGCTGTCTCTGTGTTTCTGTCCAGTCAGAAGTCTGTCACCGTTCTGCTCTCACAGCTTCACTGAGGAAAGCAACACTGAGAAGCTGCAGGTTTACAGGAGACACTGGATCTTTGCTGTGATACTGACTGTGTTGATAGAAAACTGCTGAAAGCAGCAGAGACTGAGTGGAACCTTCTACTGACCTCAGAGTCTGCAGGCTGCAGCCTGGACTCTCCACAAGATCCAACAGATGCTTCACTGATGAACACTGCAGGTTGTTCCTGCTCAGGTCCAGATGTTTCAGATGGGAGGGGTTGGACTTCAGAGCTGAGGCCAGAGAATCACAGCTGATCTTTGACAAACTGCACCACTTCAATCTGAATAAAGAATAAAAGATGTAGATA
>NW_007580919.1:0-1292 GCF_000690725.1 Stegastes partitus | reverse complement strand
TTCATGTTGTGGAACCGTGGAGACGCTTCAATCAGGACTCTACATTCAGATGCTTTCATTATTGATCTTGTGTCACTGATGGAGGAAAGTGTTCATCACAGTGTTCAGAGGACCAGGTGATGTCTTCACTCTGTTGTCTCAAACACAAACATTTTCACTTGAAATAATAATAATCATAAAAATCCATATTGTTTATAAAGCGCTTTTCCTCAAAGAGGCTGTACAGTGAATAAAAACAACAAGACATAAAACTAACAAGACATATAAAAACATGCAACAAAAAAATAAATAAAAATAACAGCAGAAAGCAAAAAGCATTAAGTACATTTAAAACAATCACACATTGAAAGCATTTTTGAAGAGGTGAGTTTTGGTGAGTGATTTGAAGGTGGACAGGTTCAGGCAGTTACGGATGTTTGATGGGAAGGAGTTCCAGAGGGTGGGGGCGGCGACAGAGAAAGCTCTGTCCCCCCAGGTTCAGTGCTTGGTGTCAGGTGGCATGGAGAGGAGGTGGGCATCCGAAGATCGGAGGCTACGAGAGGGGGTGTCGTGGTGGAGCAGGCTGGTGAGGTAGGAGAGGGCCTGGTTGTGGAGGGCTTTGTGAGTGAGGAGGAGGAGGATTTTAAAATGGATACGTTCTTTAATGGGGAGCCAGTGTAGGTTTTGGAGGACGGGGTGATGTGGCCACAGGAGCAGGTGTGGGTGAGCAGGCGGGCAGCAGAGTTCTGGATATACTGTAGTTTGATGAGCTGTTTGGTGGGAAGGCCGTAGAAGATGCTATTACAGTAATCGAGTCTGGAAGTGATAAAGGCATGGATCAGGGTTTCAGCAGTGGAGACGGTGAGAGATGGGTCCAGACGGGTGATGTTTTTCAGGTGGAAAAATGCGGTTTTGGTGATGTGATTGATGTGGTGTTCCAGATTGAGATGGGTTAAGGACATGTGACGATGGGTTGAGGGAAGTGCTGTCAATGGTGAGGCTGAAGTTGTTGGTAGTTGAGGTGAGGGTTTTGGGGCCGATGATTAAGAGATTGGATTTCTTGCAGTTGAGTTGGAAGGAGTTAATGTTCATCCAGGATTTGATTTTGGTCAGGCAGTTGGTCAGGGTGGAGATTGTTGGGGCAGATATGGAATTTATGACACAAAGCAGAGAAAAGAAGACAATCAGCAGAAAATGTTCCCGTTGCTCCCTGATCAATGACTTCAACTATTCATCAAGTGTCTCAACTTCTGCTGCTGGATGTTCTGCTCATTGAACAAGTGATGGATCAGCTTCACATTTCATCAGCAGCA
>NW_007580918.1:0-2522 GCF_000690725.1 Stegastes partitus | reverse complement strand
CCAATATGAAACAACAAAGTGAAGCCAAACAGTGGAGCAGCGTTACCGTCTGACAGCTTCAGAAAGTCTCTACAGAATATTGTTCAAAAGGTTCTGTTTCACTTGAGGACTTTTCATTTACTTGCTGTTCTGTGAGGTTACCATGGTGTGGTTAAATACGACCCTTTCACAACATGTTCCAAGCCTCTCCTCCACTTTTCAGGTTACCAAGACAACCCATCTAACATACGAGTGGCTGGCTGAGAAGGAGCAACAGAGAATAACATAAATGTCAGAGAAGCTACCGTGAACAGAAATGCATGTGTGGTACGTCACAAGCGGACCTACAGATGTGGTAGGAATACGTTTCCCTCCGAGCACAGCCGGGTGGAACTCATCTAAACAGCTGTAAACAGAAATCCTGTCATTTAATTAGCAACAAATCAACATGATCAAAACAGCCACCTCAGAAAAAAGGGCATCAAAATAAGTCACACAAACAACCACCAAGATTTATAGCAAACATGTCAAACGGCTCCTTATTTTAATTAAACACCCTGTAATTGGTATGGTTAACGGAACCAGCGCCTCCTGACGAGGCTCCAATCAGCTCATCTCTGTCTTACATATTTAATACAATCAGAGCTTTTCTGCTTTAACACAACCTGAGGCCACCCTGTTGCTTCTGTCAGAATGTGAAGATCTTCAACGTTCCTGCTGCCCTCTCCACCCACTCCTCCCCTGACGCTGCTGCTGAAGCACACCAGCTCACCGCTCTGCTCCAGCACCAGAAAACTGCTCCACACTAAACAAAGGCAACTGGTAATGACTGAGTCATCCAGCCACGCAGGTTTAAATCAGCTCTACAGGAGGACAGGATGGTTGGTTTGGTTCATTACGGATGAACATCTATACGTTGATGTTTCAAGATGGAAATATTCAGCCGTGGCACTGACTCATGATGCATCTATACAACAATATATGTATATAAACAACAACAACAAGAACAACAAAACATGAACGATGTAGAACACATGATTTCTCCTGAGGATGGATAAAATCATAAATGGATAAAACTGACTACGTGCCATCAGTCTGAGCTGGAAACCCCCCAGCGATGCTGCTGGTCTGAATGTGTGGAGACGTCACAGCTCAACACGGCCGGCCGGCTGTAAAAACGCTTTCAGGACACAAAGTGGTCAACATGAGATGATCAACTAATCGGCACCACGCCAACAGGATTTCTTTCTTCTTTTGCTGAGAAGCAAAATTCGTTTTTCTGTTAGAAAAAAACAAAACAAAAAAACCCACATCATCATGAAATAAACTATTTTTCATTTACTTCTGAGTTTCTGGAAACATTCAGCACGTTTGCTTCTGAAGGAGGTGTTCCCTGAGAGCACCTTTGATTTATTTGGCCTTCTCCTCACATTTTCACGGCAGATGAGACGTCCAGGTGTGAAGCTTTCTCCCCACAGGACATGGACAGCACTTTGACTACAATATACTATTTGCATTGCGACAGGCTTTTTACTTTTACTTCAGTAGATTTTTCTTACAAAGAATTAGTTTTACTGGATAACTCTTCTTGTTTTCTGCGTTAAGAAGCTGGTGGTTGCTGATCTCAGGTCTGCTATCGTGAGCCTGCCTTCAGTGCTTTTCACGTTTTCTTTCTCCGCTGTTGGAGTTCAGCTTCAGCAGCCCAGTGAGCAGTGCAGCAGCAGAATGAGCCATCTGAGGCCAGCACGCCCACATCACAGAGAGCATTAGCCAAGTGACTGAGGTGTTGTGCTGCTGCTAATGAGCTGCATGCTGTATTCTCACAGCGCATCAGGCATTTAAAGGCCTGCTGCTGCTTTCTGTGACTGATGCATCTGGCAGCATGCACCTTTCTGATTTTGTCACCAGGCATCATGTCGCCTGATGAATAGAGAGGCAGGAAGAGAGCAAAGCATCACGTGATTCAAAGAACTACTTTTACTTCACCAGACGTGACTAGAGCCTGACCCATAGTGGACTTTCAGGGACAATGCAGAAGTGCATTTCTACGAGAAGAACAAATAATACGCTAGCAGATATTATTTGTGTATATATACGCACATACAGTATGCTGAAAATGGAGAGTGATGAGGTTGAATCCTTGTTTCCATCAATGTGCTTCACAAACTGTTTAGCGACTTACCGTGAAGACAGAACCTGATTGGCCAACACGTCTGCTCATCAGTGACACATGCTCTGCTACATGTGCTGCAGAAGGGACGACAACAGTGTAAACTAACGGACAAATGATGTCATAATCAATATCCTGATCAACCAGTCTTCACATCAATCACATATACATCGATACGGATAAACAGTCGTCCTCAGATGTGTTCACGGCCTCCCAGTAAAGAAGGAAAACAACAGCTGTCACTGAAACACGCTGAGAGAGACAAAAGTAATGATAAATAAGAATTTAACAAAAATCATGCCATTGTTTCTGAATGGTGGTTCACCAGGAAGATTTTTTAAAAAGCAACAAAAAACCACAAAAAACCACAACA
>NW_007580917.1:0-2531 GCF_000690725.1 Stegastes partitus | reverse complement strand
CTTTCTGCATCCGTGTGCTTGTATGGGAAAGAGAAACCTGGACAAGGGCACCGTAATAGCCATTGATCTGAGTTAAAACTAAGGAGAGGCCCGGTAACCAGCACTGCAGAACTCATAAAGACACATGCACGCACACTTTGTGACACACAAACACACACTTTTGGACTACACTCTCTCTCTTTCTCTTAGATAGGTGCAGATGTATGGGGAAACAGTGCCACCTTGTGGTTGAATCTGTAATTTTTTACAGCGTACACCTACAGTATGTCAATTGTTAATGTTGCACAGGGTGATAAAACTCAAACATGCATGTGCACGTGTGTGTATTTGTATGGCTGTATAGCGGTCTCTTGTCTCTCAGTCAGAAGTTTGGCAGCAATCAGCTCGTGAGTCAAGGTCAAACACTCGCACACCTCAACACTGGCACACAAGTGGACACACACAGACCATCTGCTCAGAAACAGTTCTGGGGCTCATTCTGCAGACCTGTGTGTCAATGCAATGTCACAACTGTGTGTGTGTGCGTGTGTGTGTGTGTGTGTGTGTGTGTGTGTGTGCGTGTGTGTGTATTGACTGTGCTTTCAACCATATCACTCCACCGATCACCTCTCATTGCCCTGTGTGTCCACCTTTCTCTCTTTGTCTCTCTCTGTCTCTTTGTGTTGATTTCTTGACAGGAGCAGAGATGAGATAAACAGGTGAAGTCGTTGTATATCTGGAAAAGACCAGAAGCCATTGTAGTCGCACACAAAAACAAAACTTTCAAAAACTCAGTGTTGCCTGGCAACAGTCCACTACAGCCAATGAGGAAATTTTGGACTCAGCAACATTTTAAGTAACCTGAAATAGAGATCTGAAATAATTAGCTGTCACTGAGATTTGGTGTGTAAGCACATATTGTTTGCTGGGTTTGTGTACATTTTAACTATTTGATCTCAGACTGACAGCAGGAGAATTTTTTTCATTTCACAATTTCAGACAACAGAAACAACAAACCGGCTCAAATTCTCCTCTTAAATCGCATTTACAAAATGAAAATTCAACTGGATTATTTGAATTTTACTTGTAGCTGAGATCAAACACCGTTTCTGTCGACAGCAGGGGGAAACGAGAAAACAAGTCTTTCTATTTTCCTGAGAAGATTCAGAAACACAGAAATACAACCTGGCTTTCCTGATTCGCAGTTAGGAAATCAAAATGTAACTTCACTCTTGGATTTTCATGTATGGGTGGGCCAAAAATGAACACGATCCCCATGTCAGCATAAGATCTTGTCATATAGCTTCTTTGATGCTGTGTATGCAGTATTTTGGCTTCCTCGCTGTGAACCATATTGAGGGATAGCAGGTTGTATTTGTTTCTGCATCAAGAAAACATTCGACAAAACACTCATCTTCTCATTCTTAGCATTTCAATTTCAGCTCGACTTAAAAAAAGAAATAATCTGGTTATGTTGTGGGTCTGTAAATATGAACCGAAAAAGGGGAATTTGTGTCATTTTCTCGCTTCTGTGTTGGTTTTTGTCTCTTCTGCTCCCCTTCTCGTGCTGAAATCAAACAATTAAAGCGTACATGAACTTAACTTGGTCAGCACGTGACCTTCAAACTTTAAAAAGTCAGTTTTAATGTTGCAGCCTGTTTTGGATTTCTTCCATCCTGATGCAACATTGTTGATTAGTTTTCTGTTGAATGGCTAATTGACTAATCGTTTCAGCTCTGGTTGTTTCAGATCAAGCAGGAGCTGACTGATTTTATACCATGAAGCTGAGGATTTGAGCCATTTCCTCTGGATCATTAGAACACTTGTGTGTGACTGCATTCAAATAATCACTAACATGGAATCAGCCACAAATGACCACTGTGTTTTACCGCTCGTAGATAAAGCTTCCGAAGCTCACTTCACATTACAGGCTGGGTTTTTTTGTACCTTTATAGAAAGTAAAGGTAAATGATTGTGTAACTGTCAGAGTGAATCTCTTTTATGTCTGCAGGAGCAGCATTTCAGGTATGCTTTTCAGATACCAACTGAGACGCTATCACCTACACACATAGGCTCTGAGCTGCCCGGTGACCCGTGTAGGCAGGTTGCAGGGCTGTCATAACATCCCCAGCAAACTTGCAAGCCCCTTAGCCCATAGCTAGGCTAAACACCAGCCTGACAGACTCACTGTAGAGATGCCCCAGAGTTCAGAGCAGCGCACCCACCTGTCTGCTTCTGGAAATTACTACAGTGTGTGGGTGAACATGTGTGCAGTGTACAAGAAGCTGGTGTACTGCGTATTGTCCCAGAGTGTACCACCCCAGCGTCTGTGCGTCTCTGAGACGCGGCGCAAATAAACCATCTTTCGTCTTTATGTGTGTGTGTGTGTGTCTCAACCTCAGGGTGTGTGTCAAGGTGACAGGTTGGTGTGTATTCAGAGAATGTGGTAATAAGTACAGTTGACGGCCATGTCAGGAGGTAGTGGGTGTCAACAGATAAAACTGTTTGTATTTAGGCCTGGTTTCGGTACACTGTCGCTTCTGTCTCCCTCC
>NW_007580916.1:2958-4191 GCF_000690725.1 Stegastes partitus | reverse complement strand
GTAAATGTTCTTTATTGAAGTTTCTTTATTGATGTGAACGTGTTTAATATGAGAAGCTTCCATGTGAATATAAAACATGGCGGAGTCACAGCACCGGAAGCGACGCCAAAGATTCCGTACAGACCCCACGAAAACAGAGAAATTAAGGAAAAGTTAGCTTTAAACTGTCTTAAGATTTCCGTGAAGTAAAAATACAGCAACACAGCTCAAATATATATACTGTAGCGATCCCAGAGGCGGATTGCTAAGACTGAGCTGTTGTGCTACAACGCACCATTGGAGTTTGGGGTGACGGGGTTATAACTTTGTTGTTAGTGTTTCTGATTTATTGTGATTTTGTGGTTCGTATGGTGTAGTTGGTTGAGACAGTTTAGTTAAGTGTTATGCTGATAGCACCGCGAGTCAGATGTGTCGTCTGTGTGATGTCTTTCGGCCACTTATATGTGGATTGTCGTTTAGTCACAGTAAACGCGCTAACTTCGTTCAGCGTGCAAGGAAGAGCCGGCGTCAGCTTTCCGCGCAGATTCGTCACGATATGTTTCTCGAGAGCGGTGGTTTGCACCGTCTGTTCTGAAGTCCACACAGGACTATCTATCTACCTATCTACCTATCTATCTATCTATCTATCTATCTATCTATCTATCTATCTATCTAACTTCCTCATTTGTTTGCACTTGTCACAGGAAAAACATACGACTTTCTGGACATTTTCTTGTCGATAGACGCTACAATTTACGATGTTCCCTGAACGCCCCACTTAGCAGCCTGTATATAGTTGCTGTTGCTGGTGGCCGCGGTGCTCAGACCGGTGTGCGACCAAAAATAAAAAAGTAAAGTAAACTAGTGCACTCTAATGACAGATTTAGCCACAATGAAACAGAGTGGGTTTCTTTTTTCATGCGGTCTTTTCTATGAGCGGAATAAACAGCTCATAGGCGCATGTAGGTGTTGTCATATTATGTTACTTAACACACGAACGAGAGACACGTTTCCAACAAACTTCCTCTTTACTCTGCTCGTCTTCTTATTCATACACAGCAGGTTCAAAACACAAACACTGGTGCCGCGACTCCCCCTACTGGTCGGAGTCATACATGCAACATACATCACAGGTGTAGCTCCGTTTTTCACGAGAAGAGCGCATTTCTAAGCGTAAATACCGAAGTTATGAAAGTACTGTTTTCCACCAGTTGGTGGGACACAGTTGTACCGCCGGTGATCCAGTTTAACTGA
>NW_007580916.1:0-1298 GCF_000690725.1 Stegastes partitus | reverse complement strand
TTGAGCTTCTTGTTGGTGAGTTACTTGTTGACAGGTTTGATTCTTGTGAACGGTTGGTCACATCTGGGAGCCCTTCAAACGTATAATCAGCAGCAGTAATAGCAGTTGTGGATGTTAACGGTTGTTTTTTGACTGATCAGACTTCCAATAAATCCAAAATGTAATTCTGACAAGAAGCAATTCTATTTCCTGATATTTAAAGTGTTTCAGTTCTCACAAGTCAAAAGCTTGCATTAAAAACGTGTACATTCAGGAGTAGGGGTTAACAAGAAGCGTGAGTGTTACACTACTAATGTTGTAATTGTCTCATATAAACTGATGTTTTTTCTGGATTCTCAGATGTGTCTCCAAGGCCCATTATCACTCTTCATGAAAGAAATGATGGCGTGCTGCTGCAGTGTGAAGTTCTTGGTGCTTTTCCACAACCTGTAGTCGTGTGGTGGGACAGTGATGGAAGCATCCTTCCTGCTCATCAACCAACGATCACAGACAGAGGAGGAAACAAATATGACGTTATCCTCAATGCTACTGTGACCAAGAGCGGCGACTATCGCTGTGTGTCCACACAGAAGGAAATCAACCATCAGATTGAGACCAAGACACACGTCGTTGTTCCTGGTGAGTTCTTCTGAAATATTTTTTATTGATTGTGTCTTAATAGCTTTCAATAATTTTAAGGTGTTTACAAGTAAAACAAACCAAATATTTCTCCCGACGGTACAAAAGTGAACAAAGACAGTTGTGTTAAACTGAAAGGCTTCAGACGGTGTCAGGTTTGTACTGAGAGTCCACTTCATGAATCTGCAGAGAAAATAGGAGGAACTAGAGTCTGTTGAAGTAAAACAACTGGAGTTGGTCAGTTCTGAGATCAGTCTGAACAAACACACAGTTTATGTGGTTCACAAGGTTTTAGCTCCAAATGAGCTCCGACTGAACAGAAAATAAACTAATTTAGCTCCGAGACTCTGAGTCTTGTTACATGTTTACAAACTAACACAGACTTTACATTTTAAAAACTTTTCAAACTTTTATGATAGATTGATAGTTTTATAAATAACTGTTGTAACCCAGACTTATTGCTAATTACACTCACATTGTGATGCCTCAAGTAATAACAGTGATGTTATGGAATTAAGATGTGAGAAGTGACCCAGAATGAACTGAAGCTGTAATTTGATTCATAGTTTGGGTCTAAACTCTTATTGTGAAAGGGAGCCCAGACTTGCGGCTGGTCTGTCCTTCAGCAGAGACCTTTACAGTGGAGGAGGCAGCAGACGGCCAGACTGTTTTTTTATATA
>NW_007580915.1:2743-4304 GCF_000690725.1 Stegastes partitus | reverse complement strand
AAAACAGAGAATAAATCTGTAAAATAACAATTTCAAATATATTGAACATTTTTTTCTGCCCCCCTTGCTGCCTGGTCTGTCCTGTTTCTCTTTAAAGATTTCCCCCCTCAGTGTTTTGTGGTGATTCTGTTAAAACCAAACAGTAAATCTGCAGCTCGGAGGAGCTTTGAGACGCTTCTGCTTCTCTGCTTGTTTGAATGTTAAACCTGCTTTTATCAGACAAACTCTGCTGAAGTCACCTGATGATTTAAAACCTAACGGATGAGTTTATTTCACAAGAAAATCCTTAAAATCTGCACATTTCAGGGCTTTATATACATAATATGTCCTATTTATCATATGTAGAAACAAGTTGTCGTCATGTTTCAGTCTTTTATTTTGTTTTATTTTATTGTATTTTGTTGGATTTTACTAGTTTTCTTGATGTTTCACTGGATTCGTTTGCTGCCTGACTGTTTGTGCAGCAAATGTGTGCTTTTATAATTTAATTTGGTCAAGTTTTGCTCCTGTAGATTCAACAAGCAGCTAAATATAACTTCTACAAACTGTAAGTACGTGTTGTTTAGTCAGTGTGAAGGAGCGCTTTCTGTCTTTGTGGTTTTAGATAAACCAGCAGCAACACCGCGTGCAGCTCGTTGAAATGCAGAGAAAAGCTGCAGAACACGACAGAAACCGGCCTGAGCTTCCTGAGCGACAGAAAACACACGGTTCCTCGACTGATCCTCAGAAAAAGCTGCTAAATCTGCTCTGACAGGCGGCCTGCAGCCTCGGATCGTAGCCGTCGCGTCCGGTTCAAGCACAGGTTGAGTTAAAGATCTGCAGCAGCAGCAGCTTCAGTCTGTGACGATGGAAAGGAAACGTAAGAAAACAGCAAATCCTCTTCAATAAAACCTAAACATTCACCACCGACCTGCATGAACGCACAGAACGTCTACAAAGAGAAACACAAGGACACACGATGATTGAATTATTAGAGAAACAGAAAAATGTCCAAAAACAAAGACAACATTTCTGCAAAGAGACAAAACAAAACCGCAAAAAAAGGACACACAACTTTTGAAGAGACACAAACTGACCATAAGTAGACAAAGACACAAATAATGACCAGAATAAGACACAAAACTGTTAAAGAGACGGAAAATGACAACAAATACACAAAAAAATGACCAGAAACCAACACAAAATGACCACAGAGAGAAAAAACATGAATCCAAAGAGACAAAAAATGCCCAGAAAAATATACAAAATTATTAGAGACAAAAAAAGAGACCACAAGCAGACACACAACGTACACACAGAGACAAGAAACGACAACAAGGACAGACAAGGATGAGCTGAGAGACACAAAAAAATACCACAGAGACACAAAATGACAACAAAGACCCCAAAAAATAACCAGAAAGGCACAAACAATGACCACAAAGACATAAAAAACAAGTGACAAAAAATGACAACAAAGAGACAAAAGAAACGACCAGAAAAATATACAAAATGAATCAACAGACCAAAACAAATGACCATGAAGAGACACAAAATGACTATAAAGCGACAAATAATGACA
>NW_007580915.1:0-973 GCF_000690725.1 Stegastes partitus | reverse complement strand
AAAAACAGATAAAGACATAAAATGAGCACAAAAGACAGACATGACCCTTTTGTTGTTGATGTTGTTGTTTTTCTTTTCTTCTTCTTCTTCTTCTTTTTTAAGATGTTAAACGACTGGAAAGAGACACATTCTAAAAATGACTACAAATGTTAAACAAAATGACGACAAAGAGGCAAAAAATTACCACATAGAGACAAAAAATGGCTACAAAATAACTAGAAAGAAACAAAAATGATGACAAAGTGACACAAAATGATCTTAAAGCGACATAAATTGACCGCAGAGAGACACAAAATGATCATACAGAGCCACAAAATGGCCTTAAAGAGACATAAAATGGACATAAACCGACACCAAATGACCTTAAAGCAACATAAAATAACCACAAAGAGAGACGACGTGACCCTGAAGGGACTCACATTTAACTACAACGGCACTAAATTCAGGCAACGTTAAAAAGAAAACCACCAACAAGTGAGTCAGTTCTTCTCAACGGACACTCGGCTGTTTCTCCATGTTTATGGTTTCATCCGACACAGCCGCTGACGTGTTGAATATCCGTCACACACAAACACGTTCAATGAGACGTGAGCGCTGGACGACTGGTGAGAGCTGCTGCTGCTGGTCGAAGCTGGAACAAGGAGACAGTTTGTGTTTGTTCACGTTCATCAGCAGAACAAGAAGAAGGAGGAGGAGGAGGAGGAGGAGGAAGCAGCGCTGGTATTAATAATACAACACTCAGATCTCTGACCCCACTTTTAGCCACAAAAAGCTTTTTTCTATCAGCATCCAGTGAAGCGCAGCGACCGAGCTTTTACTGCACCGGAGCCTGACAACGGCCTCCACGTGTCCCTACGCCGTCCTCGTATCCCTACGCCGCCTCGGCCTCCTAGAAAGAGACGCACACTGACTGCAGGAGACACACAATGATGACAGAGAGACACGAGATGACCACAAAGAGGCACAAAATGAC
>NW_007580914.1:1735-2896 GCF_000690725.1 Stegastes partitus | reverse complement strand
ATGATCAGCACTGTACAAGAGAGATGGCCAGCTCTTTTTGATGCAGTGGAGGTAATTTAAAAATGATGCTCTGACTAGTTGTGTTATAGATAATGTGTTGCTCAACTTCATTAGGATGCATTTCCAAATATTCCACAGCAGAGCCCAGATGATTAACCAAGCACAGTGCACGCCATGATATGGCGGGCAGGTGTAGTTTTGATGTTAGAAATGTCCTCTACAATCTGTGGTCTGTGCCATTATTGAAAAATAATTTCATGTTGTTTTAGATAAACGCGGCGTTTAAGCGTATCACAACCATGCCTCTACAATCAAGGTTTCTGTCGCAGCTTGACATTCTCTCTGAAAGTCTGCTGAGAGTGTTTGCAAAGCAGTCGGGGGAGAAGGGCAAAAAGCTGAAAGACATAGCTGCCATGATGACAGTAAGACCTTTTAACTCTGAAATGTTCAACTATAAAGTGTATATGCATTGCACTAGATCAGTAAAAGATTTATATGCATCCATTGCAAAGCTAAACTCTCTTTACCTGTGAGTACTGATTCCACTGAAAGGACCCATTTTATCATGCATTCACTGTCCCACTGTTAGAAATGTATCTTTTTTATATAATCTCTGGAGATGATATAAAGTCCAGTCCATAAAGGTCATGTTCAAACGGGTAGTTGTAAGGTTATTTTGTAGATACTGGTGTCACATGCTGACTATTTAAAAAAAAAAAAAAAAGTCAGTTTTTGTCTTTGATCACATTCTTCTGTGCTACTGAAAGTTTAAGTTTAATTATCTCTTTTTTCTTCGTTATAATTCTTAAGGATGACATTGATGCTCGAAGGGAGTCCCTCATTAAAGGACTCTGCATCTATCTGAATGAGGATCCTGACGTCTTGGTGAAGGAGTACATGGTGAGTGTTTTGTGAGTAGACTGTGACTTGCTACATTTCAAACATATTTGGTTAAGCCTGTCATCCTTCTTGGACTGTTTAGGTCCATTTGCCCTCTTTGTTACTTTGGCAAAGTGATTCCTGTGCATAGATTAAAAGAAATGGTCCAAACAGTCAACTTTTTCTCCATAGTCCCCGATTACTCAAGTCAAAAACCACTTATTTTGACCCCTCTGCCACAGAGCAAAAAAATATTGTTTCTCTTACATTAGGGATTACACC
>NW_007580914.1:0-1375 GCF_000690725.1 Stegastes partitus | reverse complement strand
CTTCAAGAAATGTTTTATCTTTAACCAGGACATGAATGAGGCCACTGCACAGATTGCCATCGAGAAAACAACAGTGGGAATCTATGTCACCAGAGAGACACCAGGCAGTGACTCCTCTGATGTTGGCATCATCATTGAGGGTGTGGTAGTTCTTCAAGATCTGGAGAATGTGGCCCTTGCAACAGCCTTACTGTTTGGACTTTTCTACTCTTTGAACATGAGGTATCCATCACAGCTCCGCTACACTTTCGAAGTGATTCAAAAAGTCGTAATGGAGTTGGATGTGACTCAACTCTCGAGGAAAGCTCAAAGCTTAAAGACAAAAGTGCTCCAGTAAGGAGAGCTCGCTGTTGTTGTGCATGTTGTTTGGAGGTTGAATTTCCAGGTGAACAATTAGCAACCTACAACAAATCACAGCATCCATTAAGTCTACGAACAAAAAAGAAAGTGTCATTTGGTTTATACTTCTCCTTCACCAAGTGTTTATTCCTTAACTGCCATGTGGATGGGGTCAGTTTTTTCCTTTTCCTCTCCTCTACAAGTTCTCTGATTGGCAGTGTTCTTCAATTTTGGTTTCTGTCTGTCTCAGCATCTGCAGAGATGGAGAACTGTACACAGTCTAAATAGTGCCATCACAGCCATGTGAAACAAGATGTTTAGTTCAGAAGAATTTGCAATACTTCTAAAAAGAATGCTACTTTTAAGAGTACACCTTGTGTTGAATATTTCAAGTTCAACTGCTGTTAAAATTCCTACCACAGTATTGCTTTACTTGTATAAGTGATACTTGAACCTTGAATCTTAAATGATGACCAGATTTTTTTTTTTCAGATTATTATAGACAAAACACGAGCATTTATTTTATTACACTTTTTGTATTTGGGTCTGTAGATTTCAGTTACATATTTTAAAGGCAGTTGTCTCAAAATGAATGTGTATTTTCTGGATATTTCAGAGTTGGAGTTATAGGACATTTTATTCATAAAACCTTAACTGTCATGTGGACTATACTGTTCTGAACAAAGATGTCACGGTGAGGTCATTGTTGGAATTTTTGACACTCACTGTCTTGCTGTTTCTCCTGTGGCTCTTGAATAAAGGTTGTGACATGCAACTGTTCATTTTTATTTTTACTTGGGATAAAAATGGGTAATGTTAATGATTAAGAGAGTTGACACAAAGGTATGAGACATTAAAATAAATTATTGCTGTAATGGCAATAGTAACTAATGTTTTTGCATTTCAAATAATTTCTATAGTTGCATCGAATTGTTTACAGTTGCAATTGTTATTTAATTTAATCTTGACAGTAGAGACCTTGAACATAATGTTTGTATTCTCTTCAAAGATGGTTGCCTGTAACCTTTTTTTTTTT
>NW_007580913.1:0-2553 GCF_000690725.1 Stegastes partitus | reverse complement strand
AACGTCACCACAACGTCACCACAACGTCCCACAACGTCACCACAACGTCACCACAACGTCACCACAACATCACCACAACGTCACCACAGCGTCACCACAACATCACCACAACGTCACTACAACGTCACCACAACGTCACTACAACATCACCACAACGTCACCACAACATCACCACAGCGTCACTACAACATCACCACAACGTTACCGTGTCACCACAATGTCCCCACATTTCCACCTACAACAGCGAGAAGTGTTTTTTCACACCGTTGTGACTCCAGACGGGTTCACACGACAGAAGTTGTGGTGTTTCGTGTGTCTGAGTTTGTGTGTGTCGTGTTAATGCACATTAACTACAGAAGCAGCGACAGACTGTGCTGCTGCTGTTGTTGTATTTGTTGTTGTTATTGCTGTTGTATTTGTTGTTGTTGAGTTTGTTGTTGTTGTTGTTGTTATTATATTTGTTGTTGTATTTGTTGTTGTTGTTGTTGAGTTTGCTGTTGTTGTTGTATTTGTTGTTGTTGAGTTTGCTGTTGTTGTTGTATTTGTTGTTGTTGAGTTTGCGACATCACATTTGCTTCTCAGTTTTATTCGTGTATCTTTGGTCCCTGAAAACATTTCAGCTGAAGACAGAGCAAGAGTTTGTGTATCAGGATTATTCTGATTGAAAAGAAGAACACTCAGCGCCACCTGCTGTCCGGGACTGACACCTGCACCGGGACAGAACCGGGCCCAGTCAGAAACCTGCACATCCTTCACTTGTTGAAACTGGTGAGCTTCAGCCAGCAGAGACGCTGTCGCTCACCGTCCTGTTGTTTCCTACGTCTCGCTGTCGTGTTTTCGGCCTGCAGGCGGCGCTGCACATAAACGGCGTTTGTCGATGAACGCACAGAAGAAGACCACCTTCAGCGTCCGTAGAAGAAGAGGCCGTCGGTGACGCGGTTCCCGTCACTGCGCAAATGCGCATCCAGGAGTGCGGACCTCCGGCGGACAGCGGTAAAACAAACACGAGCAGGCTGGGAAACGACACGTTAGGGCGGAAGAGAAAACAGCGCTTCAGGGCCAAGACAGAACCCAGGGAGAAGCTCTGGGACACGGCAGGTAAGGCCGACTCACCTGGCGCGGCCGGAGCTGCCTCCCCGGGCCGGAGTGTGCGTGTCAGCGGAGCCGCTCTCCTGGTTGACCCGGGCGGGGAGCAGGCAGGCCCGCCATGGCTGTGCACCGCTCAGCCCCAGGAACAGCTCCCACCAGGCTGCATCCAGAACCCTGCTGGTTCAGGGGATCCCACGAACAGCGCCGTGTTCAGACGGGTCGTGTTTTTACGGCTTCTGTCAATAATCCAAACACTTTCCTACAGTCCGGCTTCACAGCCGACCTGCCGGAGAACCGAACCGAAAAGCTCGGATTTTAGCACTTTGTTCCCCCAAACGTCGAAGGGAGGAAGGAAGTCCGCTTTTATTCGGACTGTTGGTTCTGGTACCGAATTTACCAGAAGATTCTGCGAAACCCAGCAACAGTCTGCTTAACGTTCAGACTGAAAGTTAGTTTGTTCCCTAATGAACGTTACGTGAACCCCCCGAGTTCTACGAGACGGAACCGCATCCAGCAAAGAACCCCGTCAGCCCCACGTTAAGTGATGAACTTTCCCTTTGGTCCCACAGTCAGAGGGGTGACTCAGAAGTTGGCTCTGAACTGTTCACTTTGCGTTTTTATTGTTGTTAGTGGCGCCGAATTTACCAGAAGATTCTGTGAAATCCAGTACGTGACTCAGATAAAGTTCAAAGTGAGAGGCAGTTTGGTTAATAATCCTTTGAACGTTAAATTTAAAGGTTTTGAAACGAAATTAGGTGTGACGTTGTCTACAGCGTGCAAACGGCTAGCTGCTGGTAACTGGTTAACCAGGGAACACTGTTACCTAGTTAACCAGCCAGTTAACCAGTTAACCAGGTGAAGTTAGTGTTTTAATAGTGTTTGTTGGTTACGTGCAGCTTAGCAGCACTGACTGCTAGCCGGCTAACGTTAGCAGCTGTGTTAGCTTGTTGCGTTCAGGTGGAAATCAAGGACCAGACTATTTACTGGAACTACATGGCTGTCATCGACCTGATCAGCTTCTCCCGGTTAGGCTTACTTATCGGCGTGTTGCTGACTAATTACAGCAGTGTTAACGTCTGTGTAGGCTAGGCTAACGTACAGGCAGCACACTCTGTGTTCAGTGTTCAGGTATTAGACTGACCCCGGCTGAAGCTAGCAACCGCCCAGCTGCACATGTGATGCCCGGAGGAGAGAGCCGAAGGCGGCCTCTGGTGCTCAGAGAGGATCCAGTGGCTGCAAACCGAAAGTGCGCGTTTACACGGAAACGTCCGGCTGTGCTGGTAGAAACTCTGGTTCACCAGAAGCTGAAACTGAAACAGGGACAAGACTAAAACCTGAAAACTGTGCCAGTAAAAGCTGTGAAATAAACTCAGATCAGGTTGAAGTGTGGGGCCTGTCTAATGTCTGCTGATGGACTTTATGTTGATGTTTGGATGTCCTCGTGTCTCCTCCTCGTGTCTCCTC
>NW_007580912.1:0-2554 GCF_000690725.1 Stegastes partitus | reverse complement strand
AACATATAGACCCGTATGTGCACCTACCAGTGAGTCCACATCTCTATTCTGACAAGTAAAAACAGCAAAAAACTGGAACCCTGGCTTGTAATAGTCGCTACACGTCAAATTCCTTTGATGTTAGAGGCTTTAAAAGTTGGTGAAATGTCGCCCACAGACTGTTTATCTTAGTAGGAAATGTGGATATATCCATATACAGTGCTGAACAAATGTATTAGACCATCCAGTACTATGAAGTGCTTTAATTCAGCTCTCGACCACTTTGAACAGGAATGAGGAATTTCAAACTGAATTCACTGTTTTATACCAAAATCTGAGCCTCTGGGCTTCTCTGAGGAGACATACATGAATCAAGCATCACGTTCAACCACTGAAACTAGTTTGTCTGTTCAGGAAAGCAAGTAAATAAATATAATCTGACATCTTAATCAAGAAATTAGAATGTGCATGACTATTTTTCTTTTCTTTAAATTCATGGATAACAATAATTATATTTTAGCAAGAGCGTCTACATACTGGTGTATTAACTATTATGGAAACATAAAAAATGGTTTTGGTGATTACTAATGCTGTTAATTTAGTGCATAAACCTGACATTGGGCGGTGATCGAATAAATTTGTTAAGCACTACATATGGATGTTTTTTTTCCCCACTTTTGATGGCATCGGCAGTTTATTGCAACTCACAAAAGCACCATAAAAAATGACAGATTAGAAAGCAGCGATTCATTGTAACTCACAATGTAAAAATCTGCATTTGTGATGGGTTAAAAAGTGCCATTCTAGTGTGACTCCCTAAAGCACCATACAAAGTGGCACTTTGACAGCTTTAAAGGTTTAATTTAACAGTAACTCATCAGACTACAGTTAAAAAAAAATGCAATTTTTTCCACTTTTGATGGCATCAAATGCAGAATTTGTAATTTAACTCAGTAGAACACCATAAAAAGGAAAAAAGCAGCTTTTTACCAGAACTTAACAGACTAAAAGTAGTGTTTCTGAAAATTAAAAAAGCAGCATTTTCACTGTAGCTCACCATAACTCACTGTATAAAAAGGTGAATTCTTGTAAGTGACCAGAACACCAGCAATCTGTGGTTTGACACCATAAAAAGCTGTTTTACTGTAACTCCCCAGTGCAAGTAGAAAAAAAACAAAAACGGTTTTATGGCACTTTTGGTCTTCCATAGCTTTCTGACCCAAACACACAACAGAGCTGTTCACCATCTAAACTACCTACAAGGTGGTTTCAAACTGTTCTCACAAACTGTTTGCAAGTCGCACATTAACCAACGTCCTCATACTTTCATGCTGACGTCCAACAATGTGACATAAGGAATATATTTAGATCACAGTAGCTGTGTATTCATTATTCATATTTTCATCAGACTCTTCTCTGGAACAGGATGTCGGGAGCGTAATTAAAAAAATGTGTCATTTTGTTTCAGCCGCTGAGCCCACGGTGATTCAGTGTTAGCATGAAGAACTCCTTGTTTCTTTATTTCCCTTTTCTTCTGGAAGAACTCCTTCGCGGACACGCCAGCACAAATTAAGGTGTGACTCACAAAATAGTGTACCTCGCAGTCATTCCTATCCGAGTCGCTCATCTTTTTTTTAATATATATTTATAAGAGCTCCAAAAATATCTTCATGTCACGATGATTCAGTGTAAAGAACCACATCACACCGTCTCTCTCTGCCGGGATGTATGGAGAAGACTGTCGACCTTAAATCATCAGTCAATGAGAGGTCGCACATTCAGAAGAAGAGCAAATCAGAGCAGATCAGACGGAGACCCCCCGCTGGCTGTTAGCGTTGTGGTTTAAGTTGTGCCTGAGTGAAAAAAAAAACCCACGAGTCATCTCTGCAAAAACCATCAGACACGTGACTGTGCAACAAGGCCGAGCTTTCATCTCCAGAATAAAACGAGACACCGCAGTCTGGGGAGTCCAATATTTACAACCGTGTGCGCTCTCACAGCATCAACCTTTAGCTTCCCCTTTTTTTTCTCTGCTTCTGTGCAACCTTTTCTGGTGTCACATCCCCGGTTGTTGGCCCCCTTTGGAGCTCTATGAAAGAAGGAAATCACCAAAGTAACCACAGCACTGTTATTATCCGGGCTTTTTCTTTTCCTCTCTCTCCCTTCCTTCTTCTTTTGCCCCCACGAAAAATACCGAGGGCCTCCGAAAAGAACGACAATTACCAGGAGGGAGGTGTGTAATTATTCAATCGCAAGACAAGCGGGTCGGAGGTAAGTAAAGGCTTGGCGGCGGTTCCCCCCCCCCGACTTCAAAACTCTCTCTTCTTCCACTCTCACTGCAATTATCCCTAATTGGAGAGAGAGAAAAAATGTAAAAAGAAAAATCAAAGTCTTTGGTGTCTGGAGAATGCTGCTTAACTGATGATGTGCAAAAAAAAAAAAAAACTCTCACTGTGTGTCAGACTCTAAATACTTCTTCTTTCCCTCAAAAATCTTTCATTACTGAGTTCTTATCATCAAAGAGGATAAACAGGATATCCCCTCTACTGTTGTCTGGATGCACAAACAAAACCAC
>NW_007580911.1:1573-2750 GCF_000690725.1 Stegastes partitus | reverse complement strand
CCTCTGCATTGTGGGTCTAGTCTCACTCGTCTCTTTCTTGTAACTCCTTCAGAGGAGTCATAGGGGTCTTGGTGGCCTCCTTCAATCATCTTACATAAAGATTTATTTTACATTTCATATTTTCATGTACTTCAAAATTGAATTGTAGAAATTTGTTTTCACTTTGACACATTGTCTGAAAAGCCAAAGTATATTTATGATCCTGTCTTTGATTCAGTGCTGTTAATTAATAACAGTGGATAACTTTTATAGAGCCTGTATATCTGTGGTCAAAGGTTCTTAGCGCTGTGACAGAGACCTTTAAATCTGGGTGGAATCACACTGTAAAAAACATCCAATGACAAAACAACTGTGACAATCTTCTTTTACACGTTGACAAATGTCCCTTCGTACAAACAGATTGAGCTCCAGACAGACAGCTCTCCATACGCATGGACCAATAGTTCTGCTGCAGTAATACCTCCATACCATACGCGCTCCGATCTCCCTGAAACTCGACACGCCGGATCAGAGTCCCGACCAGACCACGTTTACACCAAACCCTGACGTGCTCGAGGATCAACAATTGTACGGTGAGGACCCGACCATCGCTGCTAGCAGCTTTCATTTATTTTCAGTACTTTTTACACCTGGACAATTTACTGTTATTTACGGATTCAAAGTGATTATATACTGATAATATACAGTAAAATGACTGAAAGACATTATTAACAAAAAGAAAGAAAAACAGGCAAGATATAGAATCTGAGAGAATCAGTTTTTTTTGTTTTTTTGAACCTTTCAAACTTTTGACTGTTAACTTAGACAGTTTTTACGACCTTTAAATCAGCAGCACAAAACATTATTTGCTGTTAACTGAAAGAAATATTTTGGATGTTAAGGACTGAAAAATGCCAACTGAGGTTTAAAGCTGTTATTTTGCAGATTTTGTGTGTAAAAATAGTGTTTTTTTCTTTGTTTGTTTCAAATTAGTTTTTTAGCTGTTATTTGGGGATTTGGGACAAAAATTGCTCAGAAACTGTAAAGAATTTTTCTTGTTTTGAAAAATGAAGGAGTTACTAGAAGGAGACTAGTGAAGGAGGCCACCAAGACTCCTATGACTCCTCTAAAGGAGGTACGAGAAGGAGACTAGTGAAGGAGGCCACCAAGACTCCTATGACTCCTCTGAGGGAGGTAC
>NW_007580911.1:0-1382 GCF_000690725.1 Stegastes partitus | reverse complement strand
AGAGACTGTTCATACCTCAACTGTTGTCTGTTCTTCACCAGTCAAAGTTAATTATAGGAGCCTTGAGGCCCTGTGGGGCTTGTTAGGGTTCAGCCCAGTCCGTCACGGGGAACTTTCCTGGGAGAAGGGTGGTGCCCCGATAGTTGGAGCACATCAGCATCTCAGGGTGAATCTCATTCACACCTGGAGCTTTGCCTCTGAGGAGTTTCTTGACTACCCCGGCAACCTCTTCAGGTTCTGCCCTCTTAGCAGAGGACATGTTAACCGGGTTCAGGAGTTCCTCAAAGTGCTCTTTCCACCACTCCACAGTGTCCCCAGTCCAGATCAGTGGATCTCCCCCTCAACTGTCCACAGCCTGGTCAAACCTGGCTTCCCCTGCCTGAGGTGATGAACGATTTGCCAGAACTTCCTTGAGGTCAACTGAAAGTCCATAGTCTCTCTGAACTTCTCTTACACCCGAGTTTCAGCTTCTACAACTCCAGCAGCTGCAGCCCTTTTGACCGGCTGGTACCTATCAGCTACTTCAACGAGACCCCCGAGCAAACCAGAACCAGGTTGGGGGGGTGGTGGTGCCTCTGGATGGTGGGTCCTCTGGATGGTGGGTCCTCTGGATGGTGGGGCCTCTGGATGGTGGGTCCTCTGGATGGTGGGGCCTCTGGATGGTGGGGCCTCTGGATGGTGGGTCCTCTGGATGGTGGGGCCTTTGGATGGTAAGCCCTCTGGGTGGTGGGTCCTCTGGGTGGTGGGCCCTCTGCATTGTGGGTCTAGTCTCACTCGTCTCTTTCTTGTAACTCCTTCAGAGGAGTCATAGGGGTCTTGGTGGCTTCCTTCAATCATCTTACATAAAGAATTATTTTACATTTTATATTTTCATGTACTTCAAAATTGAATTGTAGAAATTTGTTTTCACTTTGACACTTTGTCCGAGAAGCCAAAGTATATTTATTATCCTGTTTTTGATTCAGTGCCGTAAAGTAATGAAGGCGGATAACTTTTATACACACTGTATATCTGTGGTCAAAGGTTCTTAGCGCTGTGACAGAGACCTTTGAATCCGGGTGGAACCACACTGTAAAAAACATCCAAGGACAAAACGACTGTGACAATCTGACAGCAAAGGTGTCAAAAAAAAACAAACATGAAAATTCAGTGAAATAATGTGACGTTCAAAAACTGTGAACGAAAAAATCTGTAAAATAACTGAAGAGGGAAAATCGGTGAAGTCGCAGTAAATTGTTTTTAAAAGTCTGACAGTTTTAAAGTGTTATAAAATGCTGATGTTTTACAGTGACGGTGTTTTTACAGCTGGACAGGTGAGCAGAGAGCTGACTGGATCTAACTGGTTCATACAGACTCACTTCACTGAAAGCTGCTGCTCAGAC
>NW_007580910.1:2121-3388 GCF_000690725.1 Stegastes partitus | reverse complement strand
TTCCCACCAGCAGACTGCTGAAGCTTATAGAGAATCCAGATGTTTGGATTGTTGGGTGTTTCTGTCTTTGTGAAGCGCTATGAGATGACTTGTTGTTGTAAATATGCGCTATACAAATAAAACTGAATTGAATTGAATTGAACATCTCGGACAAATATGGTGGAGCAAGACCTGAAAGAGCTTTAAAGTTAAAAACAATTCTTGACTGGCCCGGGAGCCAATGGAGAGTGTAAAGGACAGGGCTAATGTGCTGGGAGTGTTTGTTTAAAGATGGGCTGCAGCATTTTGTACAAGTTGCGGGCGGCTGATAGAAGACTGGGAGACGCCAACATAAAATGCATTGCACTAGTCCAATCTTGAACTGATAAAAGCATGAGTAGCTTTTTCAAAGTCACTCTGATTAAGACTTTGGCTAAAAGATGCTATTGAAGGAAACCTGCTCTCACCACTGTGTCATGTGTTTGTCAAATTTCTGGCCCATGTCAAACATCACTCCAAGGTTTTTGACAGTTGGGCTGAAGGTCATTGTGCCCAAACCAGATAAATCAGTGTCCCCAAACACAATGCAGTCAGCCTTCATTTAGCAGGAGGACGTTGGATGAGAACCACTGCCTAATGTCTCCAGTACACCGAGGTACTACTCTGTGCTTCACCTTCTGCTGATGGCACTGGTAGCTGATCCTGTCTTGTTCTACAACCAGTGAAACATGTATGAGAAACACAATGACAGAAAACAAAGAGGAGCCATGAAAGCACAACAGCAAACATGTCAGACTAGTATTTTATCAACAACCCAAAGACCTTTATTGAAGTCTTCTTCTCAGCATCCTACACTGTGACGTTTGATGACTTTTAGTCAAATACTCCCCTATGAACAGCATTTTAACAACTTGCTGTGGCCTGCCTGTCTGATGATGGCTGATGAAAATCAGAAATCTCAAATTGCTGGAATATTTTTTATGATCAACCAAAACAGGATTTGTAACACAGAAATGTTCTGAACAGTCTGATCCTTTCTAGACCCGGTTCTCGTCGTTGCTCCTTCACCATGAACTGCTGCATCAGTGAGTCCTGGAGGACATCAGCCTGTGGACCTGCTCAGGTCTGACTGGAGCTCAGGCAGCTTTGATAGCAGCCTTCAGCTCTGATGGACTTTGGGTCGACAGTTTCTCACCTTCAACTTGACGATGCTTCCTCCTGGGCCCAGCTACGATGTTCTGCCTCTGGATCAGGAGTGTCTACGGTTTAAACTACGGTGTTATAAGGA
>NW_007580910.1:0-1301 GCF_000690725.1 Stegastes partitus | reverse complement strand
GAGATCAGACTGGATCGGGCGCTGTCACAGTGGTGTGGCTGTAAGTACGCTAAAATATATACGTCTGAAAGTGTGTACATGAAGACCAAACTCAAATGTTGCCATGCAGCTAGGCATTAAAGCCATGTTACACAGAGAGCTTTGAAGCTGTGTTTGAAGGAGGCCCAGGTCAGTGATGGTGCCCATGTCAGGGGAAGCTTGTTCCAGAGCTTTGGTGCAGCTACAGAGAGGTCCGCTCAGCCCAGAGTTTATATTTCAACCTGGGGGCTTCAAGCAGACGCTGATCAGATGACCTCAGAGCTCTTCTTTGGTCCTGTAGAGTGAGCAGCTCAGACAAAGGACTTATTTCACCTTGATATTTTTCAACTTTGTTTTTAAATTCAGTCCAAATAAATGTGTTCTTCATCAATTTAAACCCCTAAATGCACTTCACGTTTTATATTTCACCCTCCATTCAGGAGAAACGGCTATTTTGAAGAAAGCACTACAACTTCCAGTAGCGTCACAACACAACATGACTGGACACGCCATGTGTCCTTCTATTCAGAGTTGTATTGGTTTACAGAGAAATGAAAGTAACGACGTGCATGTAGCCCAAACACAGTAAAAGCACTTCTATTCTACCACAAATAAACGATGACAGCTATTCGTGATAACGTTGGGATCACTTTCAGAGCGATCTCAGAACAGCTTCTCTCTGTCTGGATATGTTTCTGGTCTTTTCTATCTGAATGAATACGGAGTTCATAGCAGCACCAGCGTTTCCAGAATGTTAGCGTTGGTCAGTGTGGGCCACACATCTGTACAGTGATCTCTGTAGTTATTAGTGTGGACGGGCCAGAACAGGAGAACTGGTCTGATGGGGAAAAGATGTGGCTGAGACATGAAACATAATTCTAATTGAAATGTATTGGTTTGAAATTTGTGCCGGGAACACGAAAAAGTTGGCAAATCATGTCCCTGGACACAAATCAATAGATTAAGTTTTCTGACTATTTCTTGAATTGCCGTGAGACTGGGTTGATAAACCAGTGTCCCCAAACACAATGCAGTCTGCCTTCATTTAGCAGGAGGACATTGGATGAGAACCACTGACTAATGTCTCCAGTACACCGAGGTACTACTCTGTGCTTCACCTTCTGCTGATGGCACTGGTAGCTGATCCACCTTCAGTATGCTGTAGGAGAAATCAGAAACTCTGTCTTATTCTACAACCAGTGAAACATGTATGAGAAACACAATGACAGAAAACAAAGAGGAGCCATGAAAGCACAACAGCAAACATGTCAGATTAGTATTTT
>NW_007580909.1:5422-6831 GCF_000690725.1 Stegastes partitus | reverse complement strand
ACTATTGTCTTTGTTATGACAAGTTGACATAAGGAGAGGACAAAATGACCAACTATTGTCTTTGTTATGACAACTTGACCAGAGACAACGAGGGACAAATTATCCCCAAAAGTTTTTATTATGACCACTTGACATTAACATGTCATAACAAACTACATCGTCAGATGTAAAGACACAATTTAGCTGTATCTATTAACTTTGCATTGATCTATCATACCTGGTTGGAACTGACATTAATTGTCATAAGACATTTAAATGACCTATATCCTTGACCTGAAGTAAAGTGAAACAGTTTGAACCAGTTATGAAGATGTCATTAAGTGTTATGATACAGTTAGATAAAATCACATTCAAACTTAAACAAAGCAACAGTTAGGTCAAGATCTATTTATGTTATTTCATTACATTTATTCAAAAACACATAACATGATTATTTCCACAGAGGGCCCCAACATATTTTAACTATACCTGGGATAAAACCAAACATGATAGAAAAACATGACACTTTTTCTCTACATGACTTGAATTTTTACGTCATGGAAAAGTCTGCCCAAGACACCATTATGATGGCGAATGCCTAACCAGTGGTGCCACTCTATCCTTTTGAGGTGAGTCTTCAGTGATTCAGGAGTGCGATTACCTCTATGTAGCCAAATTTCACACTTATATTTCTGCCATACATGCTGAGTATGAGCAGCAGTCTCTGGGTCAACAAAGTTCTTTTTATGACAGACAGAATACTGGTCATATCCGTGTTGGGAAAGCTGGCCCTTGTAAGCTCGCCATTCATCAGTGAGAATGGATGTTCGGGGTCTGATATGCCTCCGGATGTGTCTGATAAGGGTTCGTCTTGATCGATCCTTGACGAGTCTCAGAATGGGTCTTCTTGAATTACCATCGACCTCCAGCATGCCAAAAACCCACTGGCGATCACAGCGCCACGTGTTCCCACAACGACCACGATGGTACTAAGACATGGGGAAAAAATACAAATATTTGAATTACATTTTATGACCAAAAACAATATATAAATTCATTAAAAAAACAACAGATTAATTGGTAATGTAAATTTTCATTGGTGCCAGGCCTTTTTATGTATGCCTCATTTATAGTAACCTACAACTGAGTCCATGAAGCTAAAGTATACTTATGTAATCATTGTGGCTTTAATGCTTTTTTGTTCCTTTTTTGTAGTCTTTCATTTACTAAAAAAATGCAGGTTGCAAAACCAGGGTCAATACAGAGTGGCTTGGGTAGGGCACCAAATTTATAATATGAAAATTGCCAGCTCAATCCCTAATGATATCAACATCTTAAAGTGGCAGCTTCTCTCCTCTATCTCTCCATCTGGCCACCTGATCATCCCTCAGTGTAGTTTGCCAATTAAACCCTCCTTCTCCACTTCAGGT
>NW_007580909.1:0-1162 GCF_000690725.1 Stegastes partitus | reverse complement strand
TTTTAAATTTTTCCCTCTTCCAACACACCTGATTCAAATGATCAGGATCGTTATCAGGCTTCTGCAGAGCTTGATGATGAGTTGATCATTTGAATCAGGTGTGTTGGAAGAGGGAAAAATTTAAAACATGCAGGATTGTGGTCCTCGAGGACCAGGATTGCCCACCTGATAAAACAAAAGGATTAATTAATATAAATCCCTTTGTTTACCAAAAAAAATGTGTGTAGGGCCACCAACAAGCACACTGGAGTTGGCCAAACTCAAAGAACAAACCAAGTTGGATCGACAAAAAATCGAACACCTTCAGGACCGCATTTATATACCTGGAGGAGACCAACAGGGAGCTTAGAAAGGACAAGGACTTCCTTCTTGCCCAAATTAAGACACCCTCTCTGTCACCTGCATCTTCTAAAATGTCAGCTAATATGAATAGACATTTAGTGGTTTTCATTAGGTACTAAATGTTCAGAGATGGACTTGAAGTTCAGGTAAGTTATGGAACAGGGAGCACTAAAGCTGATCTTTATAATCTGGTGATAGAGTATAAGAGCTAACCTTCATTTTATTGTTCGAACACAATTGTATCTGATTGGAAATATGTTTTTACAATGCAGGAAAATGTTGTTAGAACAAGGTCATATGACTGTTAGTATCACAATAATATTTTTATTTTTTTTCTTAATGGTAGTATGTACTTGTCTACTTGAATATAAAAATGTGACAAATAATCCAATTGCAATTCATCATATTAGAATCTATTATCTTGTAAAGTGATATATCACACCAAATTCTTACGATACAACATCTGGTGAAAATAACAGAGAAATGTTATTTTGAGAAAGCAATGCGGTTTGTATGTGGTTGTCCTGATTCAGTTAGAAAACATTTCATAGAAAACATTTCAGAAGTGCAAACAACAATATCACAATATCATATATTTATCAAAACATGGTTGTGCTATAATACAACTATAGCTCAACGCTTATTGTGTTAGTGCCAAGATTGACTTCCACTTTTTGATTTTTAGTGCCAACGCTTCCTATTGTGGATGAACTTCATTCTGTTCACCTATTATGTCCACCCCTGCTGCATCCAGTGTGATACACATGATTTATAAATATGAGGAATATAAAATAACCTAATATTTGACATTCATTTCCTC
>NW_007580908.1:2073-3493 GCF_000690725.1 Stegastes partitus | reverse complement strand
AAACAAATTATTTACGACAACATATTTAGTATTGAATACAATATGAACTTACTTCCAACATGCAGTCTGGTTCCTCCACCAAACGTGTACCACAGTGATACAAACTGATTGAGGCGTCGTACAAAAACCTCTGACTGTAGAGAGACACGGCTCTCTGACTGTCAGACTGAACTAAACCTACAAACTCTCAACATTCAACTATTAAACCACAAATAATAATTTGTCCTCTGGACCATCCTGAAGTTTTAGACTCACTGCAATGAATTTTAAAATTTACATTTTTAAAATGAACTTTGTGACTCGCTGCAAAACTATTTGTTAGCAAATTTAATATTAAGATGAAAAGAAGTTTATTTTACATGAATAAAAACGACGTGCCAAGAAAACGAAATATAATACAAAAAAAAAAAACTGCTTTAATTGAACTTACTTCCAACATGCAGTCTGGTTCCTCCACCAAAAGTCCACCACAGTGATACAAACTGATTGAGGCGTCGTACAAAAACCTCTGACTGTAGAGAGACACGGCTCTCTGACTCTGAAACAAACACACTCAATTAAATGATTTGCTGTTTGTATTATTTTGTCAACTCATGTTAAAACTGAAAACAACTTCTCAAATTTTCTATTTTTTTCTTTTTATGAAGAATATTTCTGTTTTGAAATCAGTTAATTTCTCAAAGAAATAATTACTTGATTATGTTTAAACTGTTAAAACACACATGAAAAAATCACAAGAAGTAAATGACAAAAATATTCAATCAACCAATTCATGGATAAATAGATTGATCCATTGATACACTGGATAAATATTTGAAAAAGGTAAGCTTTTAAAACAACATTTGTCCTCAAGAGTAAAGCTCCATCCATCCATCATCTATACACCTCTTAATCCTCACAAGGGTTGTGGAGAGCTGGAGCCTCATAGGGCGACACAGAGAGATAACCAAGCACACTCACATTCACACCTACGGACAATTTACAATCACCAATTAACCTCAACATGTTTTTGGACTGGGGGAGAAGCTGGAGAACCTGTAGAGAACCCACGCTGCACGAGGAGAACATGGAGACTCCACGCAGAAACATCCCAGGGATCCTAATTATGATGCAAACCGGGGATCTTCTTGTTGTAATACGATGGTTCAAACTTATGAGAAACCGTTCAGACCAAGAATAAACCTGACTCCAACATTTTCAAAAACAGATTTTGAAAGTTACTCATCAATTCTCTGATCAAGTGATTGATCAGTTGATAATCAGCATCATCAGAGTGATCCAAGTCCGTGCTGGAGTCAGTCAGACATTTCCATAGAGAGCCACTTTGCATCAGCAGCACCATGCTCCAGTGCTCTGGGAGACTTTATAGTCCTGACACTTGAACTCTGGATGACTGACAGCTGTCCTTCATGACAACAGG
>NW_007580908.1:0-1153 GCF_000690725.1 Stegastes partitus | reverse complement strand
GTTGAATATAAACTCTGCTTATTCATTTTCTTTTCAAATAATCAAGAGGATCCAACTTAGGACAAAAAAATGTAAAAAGTTTCCATCATGACCTTTGACCTCAGCTTCAGTCTGGATCACAGCTACTTCATCTCTATTATGTTTGAAGAAAACATGAAGCACAAATAAAATCTACACATCCCTCGACATGCACAAATATTATCTCTAATTTGTAAAGTTGTGTTATCTTAAGGAAGTTCTAAATGAATTGGAGCCATTTAAAACCAGGAGAATCAAGGGACATACGTGATGAAACTACATCTGCCTATTTAAATGTCCAACACCAAATATATGAACTGCTAAATGAACGACTTTCTCTTATGGAAGCGCTCAACAGCCACTCCTCAAAAAAAACAACAACAACAAAAACAGATCACTATCTTGTTATAACGTTAAAAGTTTCCTGTTAAAATGACCTATTATCACGTTTTAACAACATACTAACTTATCACATTATAGCGAGATACGTTTTTATCTCATTATAATGTGATAAGGTGTCACGTTGGTCTCAGCAGAGGAGGACTCCTGTGCCCTGGTTGTGAACTGGCACTTGGTCGTTGCAGCGGCAGCTGGCGACACAATGGCAGCCCTGAGCGATGCCCCACTGTTGAAGTTTCTACGAAATCGTAGTGTACCAGAAGAGTGACTTTCGTGTATAGAGTGTCACCATGTCTCAACCCAAGCATGAAGTAGAACTTAATCAATTTGTGTGAATGAGCCATATTCCTCCGTTTACCTGTGCTCCGCCCGCTGTTTTCTAAAAACGTGATATGGTTTCAGTTTCTAACATGATACATATTATCTCGTTATCACGTGAAACATATCTTCTTAAAATGAGATCAAAACGTGTCTTGTTACAACAAGATACATATTTATCTCATTATAATGAGATACTGATCCGTTTCTCTTTTGTTTTTTGAGAAATGGCAGTTCAGCGCCTCCTTACTCTCTGACTTACTTCTTAAAAATCCATCGAACACAATGAGACTGAGAGCTCATTGTAGACTTTAGCAACATTAAATTCAGGTTCACTTAAGCAGATGATAACTTGCTTTTCATTTCTAAACCTAAAAATCTACATTGTTCTGTTCATATTTATGAATTCACATATTCA
>NW_007580907.1:0-2573 GCF_000690725.1 Stegastes partitus | reverse complement strand
TTATGTGTCCTTTATGTGTACTCCATCTTCTCCATCTCCTTTTTGTGTCCTTCATCTTTTTCATCTCCTTCTTGTGTCCTTCATGTGTCCTTTATGTGTCCTTCCTTTTAATTCTGCTTCTCCTTCTCACTGTTTTCCTGTTTCTGCTCCACTTTTCAACCTTTTCTCACTGTTCACTATTCGATTAGCTTGTCGTTAATCTGGGTTCACGACTAAACGTGTATTACGCAACTGGTCTCTCTTGGTTTTGTGCTGAATCACGTTCCAGTGGGTCTCACTAAAAGAGAGAAAGTGGCACCAACTGCACCAGACTCAGCAGATCAATAACAGACTGACTGGCAGCAGACGCTGAGACTGGGCAGTTATGGTCGCCAACAAGTCTAGGATCTGGTATATGATGTAAAGCTGCTGAGATTGGGGCTGGTTTGATCTCTTAGGCTTTTACAATATTACCTGGTATGTAAAGGTACTGTTTAAAGGTTTTAGAATCTTGTACATTATGCACAGATGCTAAAATTGGTTCTTCATGATCGAGGGTAAGATTGTGTCGGTTATTATGACGTTTTGCAGAGCATTGAATGATGGGATTGTTTTCTACAGCCAGTGTTAGAAACATGAAGTATTGGTGTGAAAAAAAATGATAATTTTTCCTTTTTTTAATATGAAAAGCAACATAAATTCTTTGGTTTTATTGATAAGCACTGTGTAAACATTGAATAAATGGTTTCTAATATGTTTGTTAGGAGGTATGAGGATGTTTTTACAAGTTTAAAAGTTGCTGACAAACACATTAAAAAAACTTCAAAAAGTGTGAAATGGGAACTAAAGCTTTAGATGCTGCGTTTAACTGCTAGTGTGGCTGAATAATTAACTGAGCACTGAATGAATTGAAGAATGAGCTGACACTAATGCAACAAAGGTGTGTCAAAACTGGATTATTGATCTTTGTCACTGTTTAACTAATAATTAGTCATAATTTTACCTGCTCACCGCTGCGAGTCCCACTGTCCGACCTGCATGTGCTTGAAAAGATCTTTTTTTAATGTGTTCATTTAAAAGTGACTGAAACTTCACAGATGGATTCAGGTTTGAGAAATTCACTGTTCGACTGCTGCAACTCCTCAACAGAGTTTAGCAAAGCCTGAAGGGGAAACGGGAAGCTGTCAAACACATCTGCTGATAAAAATGATGCTCCCCAACCAGCCTTCTATCAGCTTTAATTCACTGTTTCCCTTCTGTGCCGGAAACAGGATGCAGTGCTAAATAAAGTCCGTTTAAGCCGACAGAGAGCCTGGTTTGTGGACGTTTATTATTTTCGTTGGGCAGAACGTTTAACAGCATCGTGGTTTGCGTAACTCCTCCGCTGTGGTAATCATGTGTGGCGCCGTCTCCTCAGTTTGTAGTAGAGTGATGTCAGTGCCACAGTTCACACGCTGCAGTGTGATAAGGAAACATTTCCTTTTAACTTCTCCCCGGCTTGTCTTGAGCAACCTCCTGCATTTAAAACATTAGCAGACACTTTGCAATATTGCAGAATAAGAGTGCAAGACAAGTGGGGAAACTTGTGTTTCAGTTCATCACATGCGATGTGGTGTGTGCAGAAACTAAAAGTGAAATCCGAGTTCCAGGTAGGAACATAAACGCTGTTCTGAGTCTCATGACACTAGAACTGTGTCTCTCTTGTCAAAGGCCTCTTGTGTTGCACTGCGGAGGTTTGGGAGCATGTGGCCATGTGTCTCTGGATGGACGAAGAAAGGCCTCTTTTGTGTTCCAGTGTTCTCTGTAACGCTGCTCAAAGATTTCAGGCCTAAAAACTAAGAGTTTCCTTGCAGAAGCTGCAGTGAGACGGACGCTGTGGTCCTCAAGCCACGCCGCTCTTTGAGAGTTTGCAAATCTGTAACATCCTGTTGTTAACCTGAATGACTGAATGAACGTGTTCTGTGGACGGTCTGACCTCCTCCTCAGATTGATGAATTATTGATGGAACCCAACCACCAGTTTGCTGCAATCTGATGTCCATGTTGTTGTCCAGCGGAGGAAGAAACCGAAGACCGATGGTGCAAAGTGCAGATGGACAAACGGACCAACATTAAAGTGTTTTCATATCAGGCGTCAACCGAGATTTCACGCTTTGACACTTCATTCAATATGAGCGCCTGACTGCGACTCTTCACTTTGTAGGACAAATGTCTGGTTTGTTAAGAATCAGCACTGTGCAACTACAACCAAGCTCGTCAGATATTCAGAAGCAGGTGGATTTAATAACAGAGTGAGGGCGTGCAGAGGGTTTAAAACAGTGGAACTAGTGGCTGAAACACAAAAAGACTTGAACAATTACGTGACATAATTGTGGTCGGTGGTGACGGTTATAAAGACAGTGTGAGGCTGCAGGTTCTTAGAAAAGTACATTAATGTGACGGAAAGTTCTTTGGGCTGCAGGTTTCAGACGTGCATCAGGTGGTAGTTTCTTCACTACGTACTCGGTTGTGTTGCACTACTCGACTGTGTTTCTGGGTTGCGGTACTTCGGCTTATTTGGGTGTGTTGCTCTACTCGACTGTGTTTCTGGGTTGC
>NW_007580906.1:0-2575 GCF_000690725.1 Stegastes partitus | reverse complement strand
GTTTTTCATTGTTTTATGACGTTCTAATCTTTTGGTTCTCAGCTCGTCTTTGGAAGCTGCTCTGGTGTCCAACAGGTGACTCACCTGCTGGATGTCGGCGTCCACGTCCTCCTCCATCGGGCTGGAACAAGCAGAGGGCGGCTTTAGAACATGGAGATGTTCTGATCCGATCTGAGAGAGCTCAAACACTGGGATCAAAGCCAATTAGGGTGTTTTCTAACTGATCCGTAGTCTACGTCTGCTGTCACACCTGGTTCTGACCCGGTGTTCTGGTTCTGACCTGGTGTTGTGGTTCTGACCTGGTGTTCTAGTTCTGACCCGGTGTTGTGGTTCTGACCCGGTGTTCTGGCTCTGACCTGGTCAAGTTCTGACCTGGTGTTGTGGTTCTGACCCGGTGTTCTGGCTCTGATCTGTTCTAGTTCTGACCCGGTTTTGTGGTTCTGACCTGGTCTAGTTCTGACCCGGTGTTCTGGCTCTGACCTTGTCTAGTTCTGACCTGGTGTTGTGGTTCTGACCCGGTGTTGTGGTTCTGACCTGCTGTGGGCCCGTTTCTCGGTGAACACTCTCAGGACGAAGCTTCCTCTGCGGTGCGGTTCGTAGGTGGACGGGACGATGACGAAGTCTCCCGGCGGCAGCTTGACCCGATCGCAGACCTCCCTCAGGTTGATGAAGGTCCGACTGCGGGCAGCCGGCGCCGACCTCAGCAGGACGTCCGGGCCCAGGTGCACGTTGGAGCGACCTTTGTACTGACCACAGAAGAAGATGGGTCGGACCTGCTGCAGCTCAACGGTTGAAAGTTTTCACTGCAGCAGCACAAAGTCCAGTTTTCATTCTGAAGCTATCGGACCGAACCGTGTGCTGACCCGGTTTCTCTACCAGTAGAATCAGTGTCAGGTGTCAAGTCTGATGATTAATTCGTAAAGTTCGTCGACCTTTAGAGGACGTATTCGTTAGCGGCCGTTTGTTTGGCCGACCCGTTTGGTACCTTGGTTCCGCTTCATATTTGTGTTTGTCAATAAAGATTCATTTCAGCCGTTTGCTCGACTCGACTGAGCCGTGACGGTTACCGCGGTGATGCACGTGTCAGACCTGAGACGTGGAACGTTGTGGTGGAGCTCACCTGATCAGGAACCTGCAAGAGAACAAATAGAGACGTGTAAAGAACTTCCTCAGTGGACACGAGAAGTTCTGTGTCTGCTGGAAGAGGTTCTGTGATCAGTGTTCCTCAGAGTGAACAGAGGAAACCAAGAAGAGAACATCTGCAACACAACGCTGCAGTCTGTTCTTCAGAACACGGAGGTGTTTGTGTTCGGACCTCGTACACAGAGAACCCGATGGTGTTGAGTTCTCGTCCAAAGCGCCGTTCCCTGCGAGCGTCTTTCTGCATGAGGCCGATCAGAACCGTGCAGCCGTCCTCGCCATCGTGAGGATCGTCGTCCACGTCCTGCAGCCGGATCAAGAACTGAGGGTTCGAGGAGAATGTGGCTGCAGAGACACAGGAGGGTCTGTCAGAACACATAGAACACTGGACCACCAGAACACAGAACACATAGAACACTGGACCACCAGAACACAGGTTTTGAGGTGTCCAGATGTCTAATGAGGTGTGTTTAGAAGTTCTAAAGGTTCTACAAGAGGTTTCACAGCTCTATATTAACGGGCGTGTTGTGGTTCAGAGGGTTCATCATAGAACCCTTTGGTTCTGGTACCAGGGTAGTTCCTGCAGCCGCCTGCGGTCGATCCGACCCTCCACACGCCTTCAAACTCAGCGTGGTTCCAGCGGCCGACGTGGTCGCTGGTCAGCGTGTCGGGCGTCAAGTTGCAGATGTCGAGGCGGGAAAAGTGCCGCAGGAAGTCGCGGTAGGACATCCTGCAGACAGACGACACGTTCTAACAAAGGAACACCAGGAACGGATCTCCAGCAACAGGCAGTGTTCACCAACCAGAACTCTCCGTCGTCAGCAGAGCGATCGAGCCGCCGGCGCTCCTCCGGCTGGACTCCGGTCCACTCTGGGGAGCTGAGGAGGAGAACCGAGTGAGAACCAACAGACACAAAGAACCACATAACACGAGACTAGAACAGAGTCTGGCTCAGAGGTCAGCTGTTCTCCTGTCAGAGACAAAGCTAGAAAACAGGCGAACACATGAAGAATGGGCTGAAACCAACACAAAACCAGTAAAACCAGTAAACCTGAAGAACCAAGTCCATGACTCACTCGTCGCTCCAGGCGCCAGTCCACTCCACCTGACCCCAGGGGTTCCTGATCCGGACCAGCTCCACCAGAGAACCCAAGTGATGAACCTGCAGAACCAAACACAGCTGTAAAGATCCAGCCGTCCGTACCGGATTACTTCCCAGAATGCCTCACCTGCTGGGCCGCCGTGATGGAGTAGGCGTGGCCTTTGACCAGCTTCTGACTCGTGATGGCCTCTGTGTCACGAGAGCTGGAAATCTGAGAAACATGAGAAACATCTAACCTCAGTGAAAGCTGACAGAGAACGTTCACCGCTAACGTTCACAGCTAACGTTTAACAGCTAACGTTCACAGTTAACGTTCACAGCTAACGTTCACAG
>NW_007580905.1:0-2597 GCF_000690725.1 Stegastes partitus | reverse complement strand
CGTCACCACAGCGTCACCACAACGTCACCACAACGTCACTACAACGTCACCACAACGTCACCACAACGTCCCACAACGTCACCACAACGTCACCACAACGTCACCACAACATCACCACAACGTCACCACAGCGTCACCACAACATCACCACAACGTCACTACAACGTCACCACAACGTCACTACAACATCACCACAACGTCACCACAACATCACCACAGCGTCACTACAACATCACCACAACGTTACCGTGTCACCACAATGTCCCCACATTTCCACCTACAACAGCGAGAAGTGTTTTTTCACACCGTTGTGACTCCAGACGGGTTCACACGACAGAAGTTGTGGTGTTTCGTGTGTCTGAGTTTGTGTGTGTCGTGTTAATGCACATTAACTACAGAAGCAGCGACAGACTGTGCTGCTGCTGTTGTTGTATTTGTTGTTGTTATTGCTGTTGTATTTGTTGTTGTTGAGTTTGTTGTTGTTGTTGTTGTTATTATATTTGTTGTTGTATTTGTTGTTGTTGTTGTTGAGTTTGCTGTTGTTGTTGTATTTGTTGTTGTTGAGTTTGCTGTTGTTGTTGTATTTGTTGTTGTTGAGTTTGCGACATCACATTTGCTTCTCAGTTTTATTCGTGTATCTTTGGTCCCTGAAAACATTTCAGCTGAAGACAGAGCAAGAGTTTGTGTATCAGGATTATTCTGATTGAAAAGAAGAACACTCAGCGCCACCTGCTGTCCGGGACTGACACCTGCACCGGGACAGAACCGGGCCCAGTCAGAAACCTGCACATCCTTCACTTGTTGAAACTGGTGAGCTTCAGCCAGCAGAGACGCTGTCGCTCACCGTCCTGTTGTTTCCTACGTCTCGCTGTCGTGTTTTCGGCCTGCAGGCGGCGCTGCACATAAACGGCGTTTGTCGATGAACGCACAGAAGAAGACCACCTTCAGCGTCCGTAGAAGAAGAGGCCGTCGGTGACGCGGTTCCCGTCACTGCGCAAATGCGCATCCAGGAGTGCGGACCTCCGGCGGACAGCGGTAAAACAAACACGAGCAGGCTGGGAAACGACACGTTAGGGCGGAAGAGAAAACAGCGCTTCAGGGCCAAGACAGAACCCAGGGAGAAGCTCTGGGACACGGCAGGTAAGGCCGACTCACCTGGCGCGGCCGGAGCTGCCTCCCCGGGCCGGAGTGTGCGTGTCAGCGGAGCCGCTCTCCTGGTTGACCCGGGCGGGGAGCAGGCAGGCCCGCCATGGCTGTGCACCGCTCAGCCCCAGGAACAGCTCCCACCAGGCTGCATCCAGAACCCTGCTGGTTCAGGGGATCCCACGAACAGCGCCGTGTTCAGACGGGTCGTGTTTTTACGGCTTCTGTCAATAATCCAAACACTTTCCTACAGTCCGGCTTCACAGCCGACCTGCCGGAGAACCGAACCGAAAAGCTCGGATTTTAGCACTTTGTTCCCCCAAACGTCGAAGGGAGGAAGGAAGTCCGCTTTTATTCGGACTGTTGGTTCTGGTACCGAATTTACCAGAAGATTCTGCGAAACCCAGCAACAGTCTGCTTAACGTTCAGACTGAAAGTTAGTTTGTTCCCTAATGAACGTTACGTGAACCCCCCGAGTTCTACGAGACGGAACCGCATCCAGCAAAGAACCCCGTCAGCCCCACGTTAAGTGATGAACTTTCCCTTTGGTCCCACAGTCAGAGGGGTGACTCAGAAGTTGGCTCTGAACTGTTCACTTTGCGTTTTTATTGTTGTTAGTGGCGCCGAATTTACCAGAAGATTCTGTGAAATCCAGTACGTGACTCAGATAAAGTTCAAAGTGAGAGGCAGTTTGGTTAATAATCCTTTGAACGTTAAATTTAAAGGTTTTGAAACGAAATTAGGTGTGACGTTGTCTACAGCGTGCAAACGGCTAGCTGCTGGTAACTGGTTAACCAGGGAACACTGTTACCTAGTTAACCAGCCAGTTAACCAGTTAACCAGGTGAAGTTAGTGTTTTAATAGTGTTTGTTGGTTACGTGCAGCTTAGCAGCACTGACTGCTAGCCGGCTAACGTTAGCAGCTGTGTTAGCTTGTTGCGTTCAGGTGGAAATCAAGGACCAGACTATTTACTGGAACTACATGGCTGTCATCGACCTGATCAGCTTCTCCCGGTTAGGCTTACTTATCGGCGTGTTGCTGACTAATTACAGCAGTGTTAACGTCTGTGTAGGCTAGGCTAACGTACAGGCAGCACACTCTGTGTTCAGTGTTCAGGTATTAGACTGACCCCGGCTGAAGCTAGCAACCGCCCAGCTGCACATGTGATGCCCGGAGGAGAGAGCCGAAGGCGGCCTCTGGTGCTCAGAGAGGATCCAGTGGCTGCAAACCGAAAGTGCGCGTTTACACGGAAACGTCCGGCTGTGCTGGTAGAAACTCTGGTTCACCAGAAGCTGAAACTGAAACAGGGACAAGACTAAAACCTGAAAACTGTGCCAGTAAAAGCTGTGAAATAAACTCAGATCAGGTTGAAGTGTGGGGCCTGTCTAATGTCTGCTGATGGACTTTATGTTGATGTTTGGATGTCCTCGTGTCTCCTCCTCGTGTCTCCTCTT
>NW_007580904.1:0-2600 GCF_000690725.1 Stegastes partitus | reverse complement strand
GTGTGTGTGTAGGTGTGTGTGTGTGCACACTGACCTGTTACCTCGTCCATGCTGGGATCAATCAGCCGCTCTGGACCACAGTCTATGGCACTGTGAGTACGGCGCTGGACAAACAGAGGAGGGGTTTCCAATTAAAGGACAGTTCAATAAGTGACCAACACTTGTATCCATCTGTAGATAGCTGGACAGTTAGTGAGGGTTAGCTGACCGGAGGCCTGTTCACGATCCAGTACGCTCTTTCCTGGCAGTCAAACACCACACGATCAGGCTTCTTCCTCTCCTTACCAGCCCTGCACACACAGAACAGGAAGTGGGGATGTTCAGAGGAACTAATCCACCAGAACAAAACTGTGAAGAGGCTGCTTGGATTGACATTGACACAAATACATGTGAGAAAACATGTCCAGAGACTAAAAGGTTCAACAAATGTCATTATGAACATCTACAGACTCATTAAAATGGACATCTGTGAGTTTAAACGGAGATTTATGGTGAGTTCAGAGAAACCGTAACTCCAATCAGACCAATGTGAACACACACTGTGGACACAGTGGAGCTCAAACATCCATGTAAAGGAGCAATAATGAGAAGACATGTAGAGCAGAAGAGAAACCTCCCCTGTCTGTCCTCCTCTACATTTCTTTATGTTATCTTCACTGTGAACTGAAAATGCACTTCAAAAAGAAGGAAAAGCAAATTCACTGAGGTTCAGTCCGAGCTGCACTAGTTCCACCTACTTGTACTGTTCAGTGGCTTGCATCACAATAAAGTCCCACTTGTGGTTGAGCCATTCATGGAGGTGGTTGTAATGGGCCTGTTTGAAACACAAACAGCATCAAGGTGTAAAATCCCTCTTCATGTGTTTTGAGGAGAAACAGATGTTACAGCAGGTAAAGACTCCAACGTTCCTGTACGAGAGGTGACAGAACGGTAGGCGGGGTTTCACTGGAGGGGCCTGTCCTCACATCAGACAGCCTGATAGGTGGTCTGTGCGGACAACAACATGAATGTATTGGTGACAGCACCCTCTAGTGACTACAGTATTTATGTGGAGGAGGTCGGGGTGAATGGATGGGTCGATAAAGCTGTGGACTTGAATAAGAGTGATTGCAGTTTGTCTGCAGTTTTTAAAACAATCCTCAGAGTGCTGTTTCCTTTAATGCTGACCTTTCCAAAACCTGTGTTTGTGATTTTTCGTGGTTCATCTGGACCATCGATCCCGTTACAGCCACATTCTCAGGGACTGTTTCAGGGAGCAGGACAAACCACATACATGGTGGTTTAAGCTGGACGAGTTCTTCTTTCATGGAATCTAATAACTGTTCCTAAATCCCAAATACAGCTAAATTGAGTTGTTTTAAGTACTTCAGCCACACACGGGAACTGATTTTGAAGAAGAATGTTGTTTAGTTTTATTGTGTATGAAGTCATGGCTGTTTGAATCTGCATTTTCACAGCAGAAACACTTGGTTTGTTTTGCTTATGTGTCTTCCAGCATTTAAAAAACACAATACACATATTAACATGGTTTTTTAAAAAAAACTGGAGAGGGGCTCTTTAAACGTTAAAAGTACATCAAGGTGTAAGAGGAACAGTGTAAGAATCTTTTTCTACTTACAGCTATTTACAAATATATATTCTAACCTGTTCTGGGCCAAATGGTCATTCCAACGTTATTGTGTCTGGGTCTCCAGCACTGTCACTGGTGCTTGACTTTTAGCACAATTCAAAAGGAAAGCAGTCAGTCTGCTACACATGTTTATATGCACACGGAGGAAAGTCACACTGTTATACTTGTACCTGTTCGTAGGGTTCCAACATGCCCTTCTTACGGATGTTCCTCTTTGCCAGGTAAATGGCTGCAACGACAGCAAAGACAATCGTCACTAACGATTCCACACACGGTGCACAGAACGCTTTGCATTTAGCCATTTTATGCAGACAGGACTGATATCAGTTCCACATTTGAATCCCAAGTCTCAAGCCTTTCTTCTAAAACAAGTTGTTCTGAATTGTGTGCCTTGTGATTCAACATTAAAATGTCCAGGCCGACCCATGTATGACTTCTATACTCACCATAGTCAGAGTCCTCCGCAAACCATTTCTGTGTCGGCCAGAAGTACGGCGTCTAGACAGGTTGAGAATTAAAGCAGTTGTCAGAGTTCTTTTCAGTGTGTAGAAAAAACAACCCTGTCTCTAGGAAAGTTGGTTTTGGTACTTAGTCGGTCAGAAACAGTCAATAGTGTTTGAAGAACAGGTAATGTGGTTTTTAAAAAAATAAATAAAACCTTTAACTGTAGAAGGAAAAGTTTCCTGGCAACTGAATAAAGGAACATAATGGAGCGAGAGCAGGAAACACGAAAAGTTTTCTCATGCAGGTTGTCACGCCTCCACCTCTGTCCCTCCTCTTCTCTATCCTCCCTCTCTCGCTCCTGCTTCTCAGGTGTGCATGGCGAGTGTGCGGGGCACGAGCAGGCGCAGTGATTGGATGATCACCTGAGGACTCACACCTGCAGCTGGTTTCCTGTCATCAGCAACTTCTCAACTGGAATTATACAAGCGGAGCTCAGACCACAGCTCATCGCCGGACCGTAACCTTC
>NW_007580903.1:0-2601 GCF_000690725.1 Stegastes partitus | reverse complement strand
GAATATTTTCTTATTTAGACTCTGCTTTCAGTAGCCTGCCAATATGCAGTCCTAATAGAAAGAAAGGCGATTGTCCCGCTGACGTTTTTTTCTCTCTCTGCCCTTCCCTACATGTCTGTCTGAAGGATTTCCTTTGTGTCTCAGTGTGTTTATACACGCTCAGATGTGTCAGTGTGTAACAGTGTGTGTTCCCTGAGAGGAATGTGTGTTATTTGCTGTTAACACAGCTCATAATGGAGCATTGAAATCAGAACCCCCCCAGGCCCGGGCAAATGGCGTGCTCCGCCTGCCTCAAATGATTACACCCCTCTGCCCTCAGGGCCAAATGACCCCGCTCTGACGAGGGGAAAGAATGCGATTGATCCAGACTCGCCCAAAAAATAATCAAATCAATTCATTTTGCCCTCTTTCAGCTACGACTGTGCCAGTCTTTTGAAGTATTCAGACCGAAGGAAAAAGCGCCGCAATCTTCTGAAAAACGGATTCCTTTTTTTTTTTTTTTTTTTGCCGCATATGTCGGCGTGTGTGTGTCTCAGAAAAATCCAGCGCGTCTCCGGTTAAATGTTAGATCTTCTCAGCGGGAGGAACACATCTTTCTGCACGTCCACAAACACAATGGAACATCATTATTTAATCCAGGCTATGGTTTTGGAGGAGTGATGCCCCGGCGTCAGTTTTCAGCTAAAAATTATGGCCGTGCAGCAACAACGTTCTGTTCGCTGGACGCGGAGACACATCGACAAGCCAAACAGATCCACCAAATGCTAATACTGTAGCTTTTCTTTCTGTCCTTCTTTCTTTCTTTCTTTTTTTGGCTAACCAAGTTTCCAATCACAAGGCGGGGGGGGGGAGAGCAGTAAGTTTTACTGATTTGTGGAGAGACATACTTCACTGACTTGCACTTTACAGCCAGCGTTACTCATTCCACTCCTTATCTTGACACTGTTTTCACATGTCTCCTATATGTGTTAAGTTTTCTATAATGGACCCTTCTGGCTAGTCTGTGAACATTTAGAGCCTTCGTTCCCCGTTGATGTATCACTTTGGGGGATTTTGATCCTCGTTCGGCCTCGGTGGAATGTTTTCCTTAGAAACATTTTCACAGCTTGCTCAAATGCGCCTCTTTTTTTTTTCCTTCTCATCTTCTTTCTTCCCCTGTCCATTTCCTTCTCCCTTCCTTTTTTTTTTTATTTGTCTCTTTTCCCTCCCCTCATCTTTTTCACCTTTCCCCGTTCTCTCTACCCCCCAGCCACTTTTCCACTACTTCATTAGAGTGAAAACAAATGGGCAGTCCAGGTTGCGAAACACACAGAGAGAGAAGCAAACTCACACAGTCAGCATGAAGCCGGACTAGAAAAAATAATGACACTGACTGCTACTGGCCTCTTCGGGGACAGCTTGCGGAGAAAGTAAGAGTTATCATAGTAATGATGAGATGAGGGAGGAGAATAGAAAGTAAAACGAGGGGGTTTGGCCGCGAGGAGGAGGAGGAGGAGGGGAAAAAATGATGGAAAACAAAAAAATTATTTAACGAATAACAGAAACCGGGAGACAATAAAAAGTACAATTAGATCAAATAAAACAATGGGAGTCGGTGCCTTTACAAATTGCCCCCCCCAAAAAAGTGTTTTGTGTAAGCAGTTTTGAAATGTGTTCCCATTACCTGAGCTGAGGTGGAGCGGCGTTTAGGGAACAGGTATGAACCCCAGATAGAGCAACCAGACAGACCTTGTTAAAAGAACAGACATCCCAATCAATATGGTCGTTCCACTGGTGCATCCAGCTGCCAGGGACTATACACAGATAGGCACGGCACAGCAATTTGCAGACATAAACAAGGGCCTAATTGTTCGGGGCCTGGAGGTTTGGAGTGAGGAAAACAAAGATGAAGTATGGTAAAGAGTTAGGAGGCATTTTAACTCTCGTTTAGGAAATGAGAGTTTGGGAGTTCGGCAAAACTTTCTTTGATGAGTGTTGTTATTGTGAACAGCGGGGGGTTCTTAGTTTAAAGGCTTCTAACCCGAAGGGGAATTAGGAGAAAGCTACCGCACGAACACAGCATCAAGTGTAAAGATAGGCAGGTTCTCTGGTTCCTATTTTCCAGGCTTTGGTCAGACTTGAATGTTCAAAGTCGAGAAAAGTAGTTTGAAAGAGTCATTTGCCATTTGCGATTTTCAGTGTAATCTCGGAGCCTCATCCCGCACAGGAGAGCCGTATTGATTGGCGGTCTTAACTGAAGCCGCCTCCCGATCATCCCTTCATCTTGTTTCTAAAGGGCAGGTGCACGGGACAGTGAAGGAGACAGGGTGAAATAAAGTGAGACACCGACAGAGTTCACTGAGTATCTGAAGGGAATCTCAGAATTGCCCTTCAACAAAAATCTACCAGAGGTAAACCTGACCTCGCCTCCCTCGCAAACACACTCGCGCACTCCTTCGCCTTCCACTCCACCTTGGCCTCACTTTGTTTTTTACCCCCCGTTCCCTTCCCTACTTCTCCCTCTTTACGCCTCTAAGTAAGGACAGCCGATGTTGTTGTAATTTCAGATGCTGCTCACATCTTTTGTTCATTCAATTAGTTCATTCAAGTGTTTTTTTTTCT
>NW_007580902.1:3092-4259 GCF_000690725.1 Stegastes partitus | reverse complement strand
AGGATTGAAGTTAGTCTTAAAAAGCTTTGAAAACTCCTTAGTAACGTGAATTCCCAAATATTTGAAACTTTGCAAAGCAGCTTTAAAAGGTAAACTAGCAAATGAGTAAGCTTCAGCAGTAGGATTAACGGGGAGAATTTCACTTTTATTGAAATTAAGTTTATAACCCGATATCTAATCCTCCCATCCTTCATTCCAATTATCATTTCTCCATCCATCATGTCCACGTCTGTCCCATTGTCTTAGGGTTAGGGTAGGGTTAGGGTTAGAGTTAGGGGTTAGGTAAGGGGCTCCTGGAACCCTGTCCCCCCCACTTTCTGCGAGGGGCAGGGAATGCTGAGTCCTTCCCCCGGTTCTGTCTCTCCCTTCCCCCAAAGAAAAACCGTGGCGGGCGGTTTGGTCGGTCCCCACGGTTGTTCTGGTGACGGCCGTGGCGGACCGTTGTCCATCCGGACATTGTCCTTTTTTAATCTTCCAAAAAAAACAAAAACCAAACAACTAAGGGAGCAGCAAACGCTGCATTTTTGCCTATCCGGCTTGATTAATTGTAAATAAAAACGTAAATAAATGTAAATAAAATAAAAGTATTTTTTAATTAACTGAAAAGCAGCTTAAATGAATTATTTTAAATGAAAAAGCCTCCAATCACGACGTTTTGACAGTGAAAACTGTCTTCCTCAGGCTGGAGGCACTGTGCTGCTGCTGTGTTGCTGCTGGAGATCCTCTCCCTTCTGCTGCAAAACGAAAAGTGAGAGGCGTTCTCTCTGCGCCTCTATTTATACCCTCTGGTATTTTCCGAATAAAAAACTAACGAAAAACCAGAAAGCTGGTTTGAATGCATTTAGGCTTTTTTAACTTGTATGCACTACTGTGCTTTATCTAAATTGTGTTTTTAACCTTAATGAATTTACAATCATTATTATTAATTGCCTTATAACATTTATGAACTTACTCTATTGTTATTTTTTTGTTTTTTTGTTCTTTAGTTTGTTTTTAAGTTTTTCTTTAAACGGTTTTTTTGTTTTTTGTATTTTTTTGTTTTTTTGTTTTTTCTTTTGTGTTAGGGTTAGGGCTTAGGGTTTTCAGACTATCTCGACAACTCCCCCCACTTCATCCGCCGACTGGGTGGTTTGCAATAGGGAGTTGAAGGCAATGCACGGGCCGGCG
>NW_007580902.1:0-1436 GCF_000690725.1 Stegastes partitus | reverse complement strand
AAACCAACTGCAGAGCCGAGAACAACCAGTAGGGGGCCTGGTTTATTACAAGATAAGCATGGCGGAATACAAGGACTTCACCCACCAAGGGGGGAGGGGGAAAAAACAGAACCCAGAGAGAAGCTAGGTCGTTAAGGCTGCAGGGAACTGCAGCCCCCCCAGACAACCCTTCAGGAACCATCATTCCCCCCACCAACACGAGGAGCACCCCCGTCAGGGGCTCCCAGGACCAGCCGCAATAACCTGCTGCCTTCCCGAGCCCACCCAGAGGTGAGAGGAGCCTGGACCAGCCGCAGCTGCTGCCTTCCAGGAACCACCAGGTGCCCACGTGCGAGTCCATATCTGCATATTGCGTGTACCAAAGGTGCAAAATGTCATGAGGACAAGATGAAGCCCCCCCCAGGGGGAGAAAAAACCGGACCAGCCGCAACAAGCTGTTGCCTTCCGAGCCCTCTCACAGAGAACCTGGACCAGCCGCAGAAAGCTGCTGCCTTCCAGGCCCTCACTGGAGGGAAAGCCCATACCCATGCCCCATACAACGCACGACTCCAGATATTTGCTTTATTTTCCCATTGACTGCTGTAAAACTTGAAAACACAACAACGTACTACCATACTCACCCAAGGAAAAAGCATCCGTGGTGTCAAAAAGAGTGTCAAACTACTCGGGATCATGTCAGGAACCAGACCTTTGAGTCATGGTGTTAAGCAACTGTCACAAGGAACCCTGGGAAATATATGCAAATGAGGTCATCAGACTACTTTGCATATTACCCAGCATGCCCAGGAACCATCTGAAACCCTGAGTGAAGGATATAGTAGAGGTCCAGCACTCCTATACCTCTGGAAACGATGAAGATCTGTGTATAGGAGGGCCCAGACGCCCTCTGCCAATCCATGGTGGGCCGGGGTGGCCACCCCTGGACCACCGACGACGCCCCCCCAGAAAACGGGGTGTGCGAAGGCCTGTACATAGAAACCTTTCAACCAGTGCCTTCTAAAGTAACTACACTGCCTATCATTTTATTTTCTATACCTAGGTAAAATTAAATGGCCATTGCTGCAGAGTTATTACTATTCTCCAGAATTAACATACAAGGAAAACCATAATTTAAATTTAATGTTAATATATAAAAATATTTAAAGCCATAGAAACTCATTTAGTCTAAACCAATCAAGGAGGCATAATCAGAACTATCGCATATACAGCGAATTGTAAGTTGACTGATTAAGGTTGTCAAATACATCCTAATTGTGAATAAATTATAAATAAAGTATTAATTGAGTTTTATGATAAATATCTATCCAAAGCCCTATTGCAGAAATCTTGAGATTGTATACAAAGAGACAATACTTTAAGGTGAGTAAATTAAATTACATTAAGTAGTCAATTAGATTGAAGTAAATTAAGTTAAGGTAAATAATTAAAAATATCTC
>NW_007580901.1:0-2606 GCF_000690725.1 Stegastes partitus | reverse complement strand
AAAGGCGACGAAAAAGTGTGAAGAACAAACAGAAGTGAGACGGACGGAGGAGCGACCAGAAGGAGAGGAGAAGAATAAAACGAAGGCCAGCAGATAAAGTGGAGGGAACACACACACACACACACACACACACACACACACACACACACACATCACGACCCCAAACAGTGATGGATTTCAGTTATTAGCCAATCAGAAAGATGGATGGCGCCGCGCTGCGTCCAATCAACATCATCATCTAGATCCAGTTAGCAGATAGCGCCTCGCCGCTAATCAACTTATTAAAGCTCCAGATAATATCGCCGCGGAATAATCTGGAAAACACGCCGGCCGGCCGGCCGGAGAGCGGTCGGGAGTCGATAAAATCGCTGCAGGCGAGGCCGGGCGCCGCGCTAAGTAATGACGCTGGAGGTCATTAATATTATTTAACACCTGCAGGCACGAGCGCTAATGAAGAAGAAAAAGTGGAGCGCCGGCTTCCTGCTGCCGCTCTGGATTTTACACCAGTCAGGAGTTCTGCAGGTCCGGACGCAGCTGCAGGAGGTGATGGAGTCAAACACGCTGGAGTGGAACCGCTCGGCCCGAATGGCTACGACCAAGACGCTGGAGTTTAATCTCATAACGTTGAGCTGAACAATCCCATATGTTGGAGTTTGAAGTTAAATAAATGTTTGTTTGTTTGTGATTTATTAGTGTTTGAAGTTAAAACCGGTTTAATTTTCTCTTTACTGATCTGAACAACACGGTTCAGTTTAACACTAGAAGCTCGTCAGCGTCAGAAAGTCCGTTTAAATCCCATAATTTTAATTATTAAGGTTGAATAATTGCATTAAAACGTTGAATTTGAACCATTCATTTGAATTTCTTCCCGTTAAACCTGAATAAACGAGTGGAAAGATTGAACTTGAATCCCATCATTTAGCTTCAGACTGCTGAACCTGAATAATGAATTTAACTCACATCTTTAATCTTTTACTGTTAAACTTGAATAACTGATAAAAATGTGAGAATTCAGTGAAAAAAAACACATTCTCAATCACAGAAGTCTGCATTAGTTTCATTTACCTTCAACAGTGAAACTAATGAACTGAAGTTGTGTTGTTGGACTTTTTGTGCCACAACATTTGGATCTTATGTTTGAATTTAAACCTGAATGATTGTGTTCAGAAATGGAGCTTGAATTACTTATTGTTAATATAAACGTGTTTAAAACTGAATTTGAAACGTGAATAATTTTGTTTTAAATCCCCAAATTTGACTTTGTGTCATTTATTGAAATAATTCTGTAGAAAAAAAACAAACAAACACATTTTAAAATCACATAAATTTGTGTTGTTTGTAGTTTTAACACCTGGAAATCAATGGACTGAATCCAGCTGATTTAAAACCACGTTTGTCTGGAAGTTTAACTCTTTACACGCCTCCGTGTTCAGAACTTTAATCCAGAACCTGGTGGATTTTCACACGTGTGCGGCTACAAACTGAATTTGAATTTTCTTTATTTAAACTTGAATTCAAACATATTAATTTGACTTTATTTGACTGAACCTGAATTCAGCTGCTTTTAAACTAGTTTGATCCTCTCGCTGCTCGCTTCCCTGTTGTTTGATTTAAACACGCGTGACCTAAAAACAACGCTTTTACAACGTATTGATCCGTTAAACTTCAGCACCGTGTCGGCAGGTTAAAGCTACGACAGGAACCGTTAGCATGACGTGAGAGGAACCAAAACGTTTTAAATATATCTACTGAAGCCGAATATTAGTTTGAATAAAGGAGAAGAACTGTTTCAGCTCCCAGAAAGAAGAACTTCCTGCAGACTTCAACCTGAGCCTCCTCTCGTGTCCCGTTGACTAATTTGCTCCGTAATGACGAGTTCGGTGGAGTTTTAGCGTCTACGGGTTGAGCTGGGTCATCACTTCAACCAACAGAAAAACAAACCTGGTCCCTGGTCCCTGGTCCGGGGTCCCTGGTCCCTGGTACCTGGTCCGGGGTCGGAGGTCGGAGGTCGGCCCGGAGCCTCGCTTCATCCCACGGCGACGGATTGAAGATCGAACGCCTGCAGCTCCCGAGGATGACGGCGAAGCTGGACGCTGTCGACGGAGCTTAATCCGGACGGATGAGCTGCTGCTGGAGGTAAAAGGAAAAACAGCTTTCTGCTCATTAAAGAGGCTCCTAATCGAGTATCAATCCGGCTCGATGGGCTCCGGGCGGCCGCTTCGTCTGCAGCAGCGGCTTTGGGCTGCAGGACGTTTTATCTGCTGATCAAAGTGGAGATTGAACCCCGAGAGTCGACTGAACCGCCGCCGCCGGAGGAGTTCCAGACTGTGGAAGGAGAAGAAAGCGACATTTATCACCACGAAGCTGAAAACAACGACAAGATGTGAAAACACCGACGAGACAGGATGAATCCAGACAAACCGAACTGAACGAGGCTACGTTAGCGTTAGCATGACAAAGCTTTCATTAGCATCATCAGTCAGCACGACGACCACTGAGCTGAAGGACAAGAAGGACTGAAGGTCACGATGGACGACAAGAGGAACAAGACGGAGGAGAAGGAGGAGAAGGAGAGGACCAGGAACAAAATGAAGAAGAAGAAGAAG
>NW_007580900.1:0-2629 GCF_000690725.1 Stegastes partitus | reverse complement strand
TCAGCCGTGCACCACTTCACTGCAGTGGCTGCACAGTGTGAGGCTGGAGACTGTCAACGGAGTAAGCGTGCAATTACCTAGCACGCCATTGCATACACACAGCAGCGTCCATTGGTGTTTCATACCAGACTACTGTCACATTTAATTGGTGAAATTGAGATAGATTTTTTGTTGTTGTTGTTTTCCAACATTGTGTAACAGAAATATCCAAATCACTACATTATAGGCTCTGTTTTGCACTTTATACAGGTGTGTCGTAGTTTTTCAGGATGGGTTTTTACTGTCCTAGAAGTTAGTAGAGCAAACATAACAAAGAGCAGCTCATTGGCCAGATCAGCGCGCAGAATGGGGGACAGTTGGTGCGACCCCCATCCCTGACAGGTTTTAACTTTCTGCGGCAGGGAGGAACTCCGGTGTCCACGCGACAGCCGGCCAGCTTGTCCAAACAGACGGCGACAGCGCGCATGCTTCTATAGTATGCAGTTACTCGCAGATTAATGCCGTGACAGTGACGGAAAAGATTGCAAATGTAATATGAACTGATGATTTTCTCCGTGAATTTAGCCCCAACGCGACGCGCTGAGATCACCTGCCCGTGGCCTCGAAATACGCCACATGCACAGACGCTAAATAACTCTGACTAGTCATGCAAAACAAGATACGCTCAAGGCAGCAGTGTCTGAATTAAGAAGTAGGGCAGCCTCGACTACGCTATAATTGACCATATATGGCATTAATGTGATTGATTTGTTTATCTAGTGGCTGGTCTGGTAGCTTAGTATTAGCGCAACCACTGGAAATTATCTGATAAATCTTAACATGCAGAGTGCTTGAAATTGATGTAGTTACACAAAAAAAACTGTCTGAAATAATTAGAGTGCAGAACACACATCTTCATTCAAGTGACAGGAAAATGACTGCCAACCGTAATGTTTTTTTATTTTTTTTACACCGGTGGCCATATGTCATTTTACACATGACCAATATGTAAGGAGCGACTAGTTGGGATATTTCTGTTATGTATAATATCGAGTTTTTTTTCTCCGGCCTTAGAGTCTCGCACAATGACAGCAACTCTATCAGAGCAGAATAAAGTTTCAGAGGTGAGGGGCATCAATTGTGAGCAAGTCCTGTCTCAACCTTCACTGAAGCAATTTCACCACCCACCTAAAAAAAAATCCCACTTCTGTTTTCCTCAAGGCTGGAAGGTTTTATCCACCATCTATTTCTACGCTTCCAACGCTGTCAGTATCTCTGCAGTTCCTCTTCCCCTCATGTTCTCTCCTCTTCCTCTGCATCCATCTCTCCCTCCGACCCCTTTACATTTCCTGATTGTGTTCAGGATACCACCGATTTGTCCACAAGCGACCAAACTCACCGCTGGTGATTATCCTAAACCGGTGGAAGCAGAAAATCTTGAGATGGATTTTTGTTTCACATAAGATTAAGCTATAGATGAGTGCAGCACTAAGAAAGTCTTTCTCAGTAGCCAGCAGTCACAGCATAGCAAAGTGACCCTCGAATGCACCCAATTATAAGCACATAATAATATTAATAATATGCAAATGTCAAGCTTTGACTCAAGTAAGATTTAAGAGTTGATGCATCTAATCCTGTAACAACCAGAATAGTCTTCCACGCGATCACATCTTGGCAGGAAACTTCTGTCGTACAACTGCATCTGACAGAACGATCCTAATTTTGCATTCAGCCACATCATTTCATGGATGTTCGTTTTGCTCCTGGACCTTCAACATGCTGTATAAATAGAAGTCCTTAAATAGGGGCAAACAATAGATCATCAAGACAAAGGGTGAAAAATCCATTTTCTGTCCTTTAATTACATTTTGGCTCAGCTCTCATATATTTATTTCCCCTTCTTTGCTCTGTGCATGTCTGTTTGGTCAGTTTAATAACCAAGGCCTCTCCCTGACCTACACGAACACCAAGCACTGAACATATTCCCAGTGATCTATTTTGCATGAAAAATAATTAAAAACTAGTGCGATGGTTTTTTTTTCTCTCCTGCATTTAATTTGCCTTTTAACTCTCTGAAGAGTTCTGTAATGCACTCACCAAAACGAGCACTTAATTCTGTGATTTTCATAGACAAGTACATACTGTAGTATTTTGTCATCTCCGTTGATCAGAGGAGAGTTAAAAGGTTTGTAGCACTTGCTATGAACATCTTGATGAAAATGAACTCGATGTGCGAGTAATTTTCTGTACCAAGGGACCCAGTGACAGTTTTCCATTCAGCCTCCCTCTGGCCCATCAGTCTACTTTCCATGTCCATTTTCCAGCTGGCTAATGCAGTCTTTCAATTTGTGGAAGCAAAAATAGTCCGCTGACAACTGATCAGGTTGAGAGCTTGGCGTATTTAAAGAAATACAGCACTGGGATGCTACATCAGAAGGAAATTAGGTAAATAGGCAAACAGCAGCAATATGTGGTGAGTCATCCTTGATGCCTGGACTCTGCTCACATTTTCGATATTGTTGTGCATCATGCTTAAAACATGTCAAGTATCGTGCACTTAGTGACACACTGATTTAACCAAATCTGTCTGTCGACTAGAAACCATTTGACATCTTAGTGATTTAACTGCACTGTTGCTCAGGAAGATTGT
>NW_007580899.1:0-2630 GCF_000690725.1 Stegastes partitus | reverse complement strand
TTGTCTCTACTGTTAACTGCCACCAAAAAAACCTTCAAACAAAGCATTGTTTTTTTGTGAATTCCTACTGAGGACATCAATCTTGAAAAACACCTCACAAATCTGTACTTTCTGTTGTGCCTGAAGCTTTCGACCACATCCTGTGATCTTCAGCAGATTCCCTCCACAACAATTTGACCACAACTAACTGAATCCAGAGAAGACATTCAGAAACAAACAAACAAACAAAAAAACAGCAAAGAAACTCATGGTCCTCACAGTGACTCTCCTGATTTAAAACTGTTCAGATTTTTACCAGATAAAAGTGGATCTCAGCTCCAGTTGGACCTGACAGCTCAACTGGTTAATGAAGCATTTTGTTGTAAGAAAACTGAGGGTTCAAGTCACCAGATTTACTATTTTGTTGTTTCTATGACTTTAAGTAGAGCCAAAACACAATAAATCTTCAGTGTCATCATCCGACTGGACGAGTTTCTAAAGTTCAACATCACATAAACAAATGTTGAGCTTCATCCTGATGTATGAACGAAGCTTTCAGAAGACAAACAGAAATGGTGAAAAAAAAAGGGAAAGTCGTGGTAGTTCAGTGGTCTGGACCCAAGCTTCTGAACCATGTGATCCCAGGTTCGATTCCACTTGTTCTGGTGCCTTTTGTGATCATGTCTTTAACAAAACAAGTCTGCTTTTTGTCGTTTACACCTGAGAAACGTTACATGTTCCAGTGTGTGGTGACTGATAAGTGTGCTGCTTGTTCTTACTCAGCTGAAGTGGGAATCTCTGGAGATTTAATGGTTTCATTCATAACAGATTTTTGCCAAATCAGAGACTCAAAGAGAAGCATATTTAATTTTAATTTGATGTAGAAAAAAATCTGCAGACCGTCGATATATTTTAATGTTTTATTATTCAAAACAAACACCAGGCTCATGGTGTGTGCACATAGTTTCATAGGTTTCTGCTGGCAGATGACGTTGGGGATTATTATGAGTGCTGTACGTTAAAACAGTCTTTGGTGCTTCAAGTTAGTCTGGATTTGAATGTTTAGTCCAGCTGAACTGAATCCTGTGTCCATCCTGATCTAGAAAATATGCTTTTTATTCCTCATCAGTGGAGGAAACACAGCACGTCTTAGGAAGATATTAATGGCTGACTACCAGTGATGTTAAAGCTGGATTTATTCTTCTACTTTACATGTACATGTAGAGGCTCTGAAACTAGAGGATCCACTGTAGTTGACATGAAAAATGTTGCTTCGCCTTACAGCTGCAGATCAGAAACTGTAAGAACTCTGGTTGGCTGCTTGAGTTGAGCGATCATCTTCCCATTCACTAATAAACATCTGACAAGGTCTTCTAGAGCTTTACATCTTCTCAGGACCTCTGCAGCTGCTCACTTTTTCTCTGGAGACACTGAACCTCTTCATTTAGTCCTCAGACCCAGTGGTGTCCTGCTGCCTGGAGAGGTCGGTAAACTCTTAATCAACATCTTAATAATCTCAAAGATAAACAGCAACATGTAACGCTACTTCTTCATATTCAGTTCATCCAAAGATAGTCCAGCTGTATTTTCACTTCAACTTTTCCTTTTTGACTTGAGGACTAAAAAGAATCATTATCAAATTTCCATTAGTCACATAAAAGAGTCAGATTTACCAATTGCTACTGACTGCATTGAGATACAACTACATGATGATGCATTTTGACAACAGAACAACTATTCTGTCTCCATGCAAGTCCACAGTCCAGCACTTTGTTTGTAAAATGTCTCTTGGAGCAGCTGATTTGTAGCACATGGTGTCAACCAGAGTGTGCCGCCAGTATAACGTTCACTTTATGTGTTAAGAGGCACTTTGCAAACATTAGTCGTCCTACACAGGCCTAATGCATGAATATAAGAGCAGGTATAAGTGTTTCAGTCTGACATTAATATATTCCTAACACACATTCAGAATGACTCCAATAAACTGAATCTAACAGTTCTGAATATGTCTACAACCAACTTTAGAGAAGCAAAGATTGTCCAGGTGATGCCAACAAATTACTGACTGACCTTTAACACTCAGAGCATTTCAAGAAATCCATCGTGTCTGAACCAAACCAACCCAACCAATGGAGGCAATGAGTATTCAAATTCCTTCGTCTTAACAAACCTTTCTTATGCTAACAGTTTCATTTCTTTAATAAAAGTTGTAGCCCTGAACAAGTCGGTGTTGAGAACATTGATACATGGACAATTTTAGATTTAGATATTGGTAGTCACTTCAAAGAACATGAGTTAGCTACATGCTAATCCAAGCAGTAAAAGCTAGCTGTTTACCTGAGCCAGCTAGCTTTCTCACCTTGACTTGTTGTATCTTTGTTCCCTTGAAGGTCGATGAAATGAAGTGAAATTGGAAATTCGACGTAACGCAAACGCAACGACACGCTTTTGGTTTGGTTTGGTTTTTAGTGTTGGTTTTTGAGGTTATTGGTTTGTTTTGTTTTGAGGTTTTTTAGTTTTTGCACATTCATTCATCACACACACTCACAGTGACTGACCTGTATTTGTCCAGTCGGGGTTTGAACCGTCATCTGGTCGTTGAGGGTCTCCGTCCTTCTCCACTGGTCCATCTTCAGCGCTGATCAGCAGCA
>NW_007580898.1:0-2631 GCF_000690725.1 Stegastes partitus | reverse complement strand
TGCTGCTGATCAGCGCTGAAGATGGACCAGTGGAGAAGGACGGAGACCCTCAACGACCAGATGACGGTTCAAACCCCGACTGGACAAATACAGGTCAGTCACTGTGAGTGTGTGTGATGAATGAATGTGCAAAAACTAAAAAACCTCAAAACAAAACAAACCAATAACCTCAAAAACCAACACTAAAAACCAAACCAAACCAAAAGCGTGTCGTTGCGTTTGCGTTACGTCGAATTTCCAATTTCACTTCATTTCATCGACCTTCAAGGGAACAAAGATACAACAAGTCAAGGTGAGAAAGCTAGCTGGCTCAGGTAAACAGCTAGCTTTTACTGCTTGGATTAGCATGTAGCTAACTCATGTTCTTTGAAGTGACTACCAATATCTAAATCTAAAATTGTCCATGTATCAATGTTCTCAACACCGACTTGTTCAGGGCTACAACTTTTATTAAAGAAATGAAACTGTTAGCATAAGAAAGGTTTGTTAAGACGAAGGAATTTGAATACTCATTGCCTCCATTGGTTGGGTTGGTTTGGTTCAGACACGATGGATTTCTTGAAATGCTCTGAGTGTTAAAGGTCAGTCAGTAATTTGTTGGCATCACCTGGACAATCTTTGCTTCTCTAAAGTTGGTTGTAGACATATTCAGAACTGTTAGATTCAGTTTATTGGAGTCATTCTGAATGTGTGTTAGGAATATATTAATGTCAGACTGAAACACTTATACCTGCTCTTATATTCATGCATTAGGCCTGTGTAGGACGACTAATGTTTGCAAAGTGCCTCTTAACACATAAAGTGAACGTTATACTGGCGGCACACTCTGGTTGACACCATGTGCTACAAATCAGCTGCTCCAAGAGACATTTTACAAACAAAGTGCTGGACTGTGGACTTGCATGGAGACAGAATAGTTGTTCTGTTGTCAAAATGCATCATCATGTAGTTGTATCTCAGTGGAGTTAGTAACAACTGATAAATCTGACCCTTTTCTGTGACTTATTGTTAATTTGATAATGATTCTTTTTAGTCCTCAATTCAAAAAGGAAAAGTTGAAGTGAAAATACAGCTGGACTATCTTTGGATGAACTGAATATGGAGAAGCAACATTACATGTTGCTGTTTATCTTTGAGATTATTAAGATGTTGATTAAGAGTTTACCGACCTCTCCAGGCAGCAGGACACCACTGGGTCTGAGGACTAAATGAAGAGGTTCAGTGTCTCCAGAGAAAAAGTGAGCAGCTGCAGAGGTCCTGAGAAGATGTAAAGCTCTAGAAGACCTTGTCAGATGTTTATTAGTGAATGGGAAGATGATCGCTCAACTCAAGCAGCCAACCAGAGTTCTTACAGTTTCTGATCTGCAGCTGTAAGGCGAAGCAACATTTTTCATGTCAACTACAGTGGATCCTCTAGTTTCAGAGCCTCTACATGTACATGTAAAGTAGAAGAATAAATCCAGCTTTAACATCACTGGTAGTCAGCCATTAATATCTTCCTAAGACGTGCTGTGTTTCCTCCACTGATGAGGAATAAAAAGCATATTTTCTAGATCAGGATGGACACAGGATTCAGTTCAGCTGGACTAAACATTCAAATCCAGACTAACTTGAAGCACCAAAGACTGTTTTAACGTACAGCACTCATAATAATCCCCAACGTCATCTGCCAGCAGAAACCTATGAAACTATGTGCACACACCATGAGCCTGGTGTTTGTTTTGAATAATAAAACATTAAAATATATCGACGGTCTGCAGATTTTTTTCTACATCAAATTAAAATTAAATATGCTTCTCTTTGAGTCTCTGATTTGGCAAAAATCTGTTATGAATGAAACCATTAAATCTCCAGAGATTCCCACTTCAGCTGAGTAAGAACAAGCAGCACACTTATCAGTCACCACACACTGGAACATGTAACGTTTCTCAGGTGTAAACGACAAAAAGCAGACTTGTTTTGTTAAAGACATGATCACAAAAGGCACCAGAACAAGTGGAATCGAACCTGGGATCACATGGTTCAGAAGCTTGGGTCCAGACCACTGAACTACCACGACTTTCCCTTTTTTTTTCACCATTTCTGTTTGTCTTCTGAAAGCTTCGTTCATACATCAGGATGAAGCTCAACATTTGTTTATGTGATGTTGAACTTTAGAAACTCGTCCAGTCGGATGATGACACTGAAGATTTATTGTGTTTTGGCTCTACTTAAAGTCATAGAAACAACAAAATAGTAAATCTGGTGACTTGAACCCTCAGTTTTCTTACAACAAAATGCTTCATTAACCAGTTGAGCTGTCAGGTCCAACTGGAGCTGAGATCCACTTTTATCTGGTAAAAATCTGAACAGTTTTAAATCAGGAGAGTCACTGTGAGGACCATGAGTTTCTTTGCTGTTTTTTTGTTTGTTTGTTTGTTTCTGAATGTCTTCTCTGGATTCAGTTAGTTGTGGTCAAATTGTTGTGGAGGGAATCTGCTGAAGATCACAGGATGTGGTCGAAAGCTTCAGGCACAACAGAAAGTACAGATTTGTGAGGTGTTTTTCAAGATTGATGTCCTCAGTAGGAATTCACAAAAAAACAATGCTTTGTTTGAAGGTTTTTTTGGTGGCAGTTAACAGTAGAGACAA
>NW_007580897.1:0-2635 GCF_000690725.1 Stegastes partitus | reverse complement strand
GTTCGACACCCCTGGACTAGATGGTATGAATGCATACCATGGTGCTGTCTGGGGCTGATGGTTAAATTGGGAACAGGTAAGGTGGGAGGGCCAGTCAGGTGACCAGGAACAGAGGGAAAGTCCAGGGACATCTGGTGTGTGGGTGGGGTGTGACAGGAGGCCGGAAGGAAACAATAAAAACAAAACAGGACAAAGATGTGAACTGTGACACAATACAAGCCTCATCATCCCTCTTTCTCTCTACTTCAGCTGCACGGAAGCATCCTCCCGATCCCCCAGTCGATGCTGTGGTGCAGAACAAGACTGACTCATCCATCTCCATTCAGTGGTCTCCTCCTGACAGCGATCGCCCCGTACCCATCAAAGGCTACATCGTGGAGAAGAGGAAGATTGGAACTCAGACGTGGCAGAGGTGCAATGCTGGAGAAAACATTATTTCAACAGAGATTACTGTCTTCAACTTCACCGAGGAAGCGACCTACCAATTCCGTATCTCTGCCACAAATGACTTTGGCCAGAGTCCGTACCTGGAGGTACCCGGAAGCTTTTACCTCGGTAAGGACTGATGTCTCTGATATTTGTCATTCCCAGCTACGTTTTGTTATCATACGCCCTCTTTTTTAATGCCTTATCACTCTTCCTTCAGAACCCAGTGCCGAAATCACAAAAGGCCTGGTGAACAGCAGTGCCGTCTCTGGAGAGGAGTTCTCTATTTCTGTGGAGCTGTCTGCTGTTTGCTCAGGCTTCTGGTCACTAAATGGCCGCCTTCTGCGCAGTGGAGCTGATTACCTCATCACCAGGTCGAAGAACATCCACACGCTGCTCATCCGTGTCGTGACCGTGGAAATGAATGGAGCTGAAGTCAAGTTTGTGGGCGGAGGTTCACAGAGCAGTTGCATCATGTCTGTGAAAGGTACACACTGGAAAAAAAGCTCTAAGTCACATCAATATGGTCGTGTGCTTTTATTTTCTGTTTTAAAGCTAAATGTTTTCTCTTCATTTTGTGAGAGGCAAACCAGTATCTTTTCTTACTAAACAACTGTCTTTACAGCCCGTCCCGTCAGGTTTACCAACAAGTCGGATCATCTAGAGGTGGTGACTTGCAGCGCACAGGCCACTGCTCAGCTGACTGCTGAGGTGTCAGATTACGATACGCAGGTTTGTGATGGAAACACATGTCGTTTACATCCTTTGCCGTTTGCTCACACGTGTTCTATTTATAGATCTTAAAGTATGCAGGCACGGATAAGTGTAATGCAGTTCTAATGCGAGTGTAATGCTTGTCACGCAAGCAACTTTTGATGACGTATTAGACTCCCAACTGCTTTTTAACTGACCTTCATAGATTGCACAAGCAAACTGGAAGGATATTTATTTTAGCATTACTCTGACTTTGTTTCTGTTTTGCTGCTGCTGTGGAGAATGCCATCATCATACCACTTTTACCCTTTAACATCAACCATATGCTGCTGTTACCCAGAATAGTCTGCAATAGAGACAGCTTTGGACTTATTTAGAAATGCAAAGTATAATGGTAGTTACTTGAGGAGAATATTGAAGTGCAGTTGTATTCCTAACAGTCCCTTTATCAAGTCTGTGTTCTGTATTTATTTCTTCAGGTGGCTTGGATGAAGAATGGGCGGGAGATAAAAATGGGCAAGAAGTATGAATATCTGATGAATGAGCGCAAGAGGATCCTGATGGTCCACAACGTCACAGAGGAAGATGTGGGCGTTTATGAGTGTGTTTTGGCTGATGACAAGCTGTCCATGCAACTCACTCTTAAAGGTACGCTGATCAGAGTCGTAGCTACGAAGTACAGCTTTCAAGTACAGCTTCATAGCAGTGACAGCTGACTGTTTGCAGCGGATTATTTGCTAATGTGCCCGAGTTGTTGACCTGTGAAACAAGTTTTGCTACATCTCACTAATATAATCTTAGCACAAACAGGATTTGTAAAGGGGAACTTGGCTCAATGTGTAAAAAATAACACATACATTGTGATGCTTTGATTCTTAAAATAGAGTACAGAGCTGTGTGTCATCATGTAGTCATTTACGAAACAAATTAAAATAGAAATATTGAAATTATAGATTCATAGACAATTAAAAATCAGTATTGCAGGACTTACATTTTCTTGTCAATCTTATTTTTGTCTAAGATGAACCTGCCAAGTTCCTAAACAAAGCCAGAGGTACCATGGGAATGTCGTCGTCCCTTAAAGGAGATCTTGAGCTGAGCTGCGAGGTATCTCCTGCCAGCGCTGTCGTTGTGTGGAGAAAAGATCAGGTGGAGATCACCGAGGACCAAAGAACTACCTTCGTCTCCAAAGGGACTCAAAGGAAGGTCGTCATCAAGAGTGCCAAGAAAAGTGATGAGGGACATTACTCCTGTGAGACAGCAGCTGATAAAGTCACATTCCAGGTCAAGATAAAAGGTACGACGCTTTCACAGAACGTAGACTCTTAATAATGTTATCGTTACAAAAGTTTAGTAAACTAGTTTTTTTTTTTTCCCCCTCAGAAACTCAAGCCGCAGCTGCCTTCTCCAACAAGGAGTCAGTCCAGAGGGAGGTGAAAGCCACTCTCTCCCAGAAGGCAACTCTTAGTTGCAATGTGTCTGATAGCAAGACAGA
>NW_007580896.1:0-2638 GCF_000690725.1 Stegastes partitus | reverse complement strand
GTTTAGGATTGTTAAGGGTCGATTATCCAGTCATGACTGTACATTATTTAAATAAATATGGTGAAGTAAAACAGAGTTTTTCCATCTGACATGTAATAAATCATGAGAATAAAGTTGCATAAACTGAAAACACTCCAGGAACAGGAACGTGTACTTCAGTGCATTCTGTGGTTCACGGTGCAGCTGTTTCCTCTGTCTTAGTGCACCTTATAAAACCTGCACCCCAGACCTCTCCCTCCGTCCTGCGGCTATCAGCATCATCGACACGTTGTCTGACAGAGCGGCCGCGACCTCTCACTTGCAGGAACGGTGCAAATTACTCTCCTTCTATGTAGGTCAACTCTTCTCTCACCTCAGTCAGGGGGAATAGAGATATCATGGACAGGCGGCTCATGTTAACGATCGGCTCTGTGCACAGCATGCAGGCGGAAAACAAAAACCAAATCCCAGGCTGTATATATATGACTGTAGATTTTAAATAATGCACAAGGTCACACATTAGAATAACAGAAATCTGCCTGCCGTGTTGCTTTCTCCACCTACTGAGGTGAATCCAGTGAACTCAGGTGGATTCTGTGCGAACCTGATTTCCACAAGATAAGCATGACTGAACACAGATACAGTGTGTGTGTGTGTGTGTGTGTGTGGGAGACTGAGGTGTCCTTTTTTTTTTTTCGGTCTTAAAACCATTTTTCAAAGATTCCTCTGTTGCCACACTGATGCTGTGATGTGGGGCCCTAATCCCATTTTAGACATAATTTAGTTTCTGGAGTCTGTGAAGGGCTGCTCTTCAAAGCCGGGGATGCAAGTGAATTCTTGGAATAAGTGACAACAATGTCGGCGCTGTTAAGCTCCTTTCACTTGCTTTGACTTTGGACTGCCATTCCTTGAATTTGAACCCCACTGATATTAACTTTTATGGTGTCTTTCTGCAGGAAGAGACACTTTCTCTAAAGTCCCCTGCAGATTTGCTGGTTTGTCTTTTGAGTTGGGAGTTAGTCAGGATCAAGGAGTGAGCAAACTGCAGCTCCTGAAGAGGCGAACAGAACATTTTACTTACTGACAATTATGCCACGATATCCGTCGTCTACAGAATCTGTATGTGCTCAAAAATGCTTGAGCGACTAAAGCAAGAGCACTTCGTATTAAATCTGTCTCCTCGCTAGCCATCGTAAGTCAGTGGTTTCAGCTTTAAATTATTAGTGCAGACTCATAAAGCAACACTTATTTTTTATGTTCCGGCAGCACTAATAGACCCATAAACAAGAAATTCTGTTGTTGTAACCAGGGAGCTCTTATCATTCCTCTAATAAAGCCCTGCTAACCACTGCAGTAACGTAATGATTTTCTTGAGGAGGTTCATCACTTTTTTTTTTGTATTGTGATTACAGGTACATTAGCAGAGCCATGCAGCATCTCTGCTACACCTAATTAGAGCAACAAACATCCATTCCAGTATTATTGCTCTGCTAAGAGGCATTTCAAAGGGTCAGCAACAAAAACCCATTCCCCATGTTCCCCCACATTATGTGTCCGTGCAGCATAATTTCAGCTTCGTGTGTTGATGTTTGGGGGTTTGGAGATTTATGTTCCACCCTGAAATGAAACTTCACTGAACTCACAGAGCACATGAAGCCAACATTACATGCATGACTGCGTGTTGCTGGTGCACGTCAATGCATGTGCTCTTCTGGGATTGCAGTAAACTGACCCTTTAGGAATGATCTTTTATAGAGGAACGGTCAGATACCGAAGCGACGTATTGATTTTGGACGTCCAGAACAATGATTTTCCTCTTAAAGGAGCCCTTCATTGAGTTAACATATCAACTTACTAGTTGTTGGTAGCACTGCAAAGCCTGCACAGTGGTGTAACGTATTCTGTGTGTGAGAACATTACCTATTTGTTCTGTAAGCTGTGGGCAGAACAAACATATTTACGAGGTAGGGGAGCTCTACAGAAAGACGTTGCTTCTCAGGAAATAAAGGATTCATGATTTTTAAAGCTTGATCCACACTGGAAGAAAAAAAAAAACCCTGAAGATATATTATTTTAATCTCAACAAGTCTCCTGATTGTTGTGCTGTCTATGGGCGTGCAATAATAAATAATTGCTGGTTCCGCTTTAAAAGAGGACTCCACCAATTTAGGGCTCCCACAACACTGCATGCAGCAGAACCAGAGAAATCATGGGTTTTATTCCACTCATACTTCCTCCTCTTCAGTAGTGCCTATATTACCCATAATGCAACCCAACTGGCCACAGTTCAGGTCATGATTCCAGTATGTTGTGCTTGTTGTAGTCTCTAGACCGAGTTCCACCGTGCCAGTGCTGGAGACTCATTATCATTCTGCCATAGTGGAATAAAACAGCTTCACCAATCATCACCGTCTTGGGCGGTGTTAAGCTCACGATGCAGCCACAGAGTCCCTGTCAATTAGTGACGGGGGGGAATTGTTTGGGTGGAATATTTGCGTACAAGGCAGCGGTCATCAAAATGTCTAATTCACCAAAAACCAAGCAGCTCCGCCTCATCGCAAGATTCAGATTTTTGGCAAAACATGTAAGTTTTAGTGTGAAGGTTGCTGCTATGAGGTGGTTGTTTCCTGTAGCGCAGTGGATTCTGAAAACACTCAGA
>NW_007580895.1:0-2644 GCF_000690725.1 Stegastes partitus | reverse complement strand
GGGGGGGGGTTACAGGGGCCCAGATGATTTGTGTGCTGTTGTTGTTGAACCGAATGAAGAAACTGTTCAGCTCTTCTGCAAGAGAGGCGGACTCTGGACAGCTGACCACTGCTGGTTGGGATGCTCTGCCCATCGTGATATTCAAACCCTGCCATGCTGCTCTAGCATTTCCTGATGTTACTTTCTTTTCCACCCTGTCCTTATACTTGATTTTAGCCAACCTGGCCTTCCTCCTGAATTCCTTCTGCAGCTCCCTCACCCTCACTTTGTCACCTTGTAGGCCCTTTTCTTCTGCTCTAGACAGGCTTTCATGTCATTGGTCATCCATTTTTTTATTATTTGGATAAATTATGACATGCTTAGTGAGAGTGACACTTTCTTCACGAAAAATGTATGAGGTGAGTATATCAGAAAGCATGTCAAGGTCATCCCCACAGTCATTAAAAAATACATCCCAATGTGTCCACTCAAAACAGCCCTTTAATATCTCAATTGCATCCTCATTCCAGATCCTAATGGTTTTAGTGATGGTCTCCTGTGTTTTTAATTGTGACCTATATTTTAGCAACAACAGGATAACATTGTGGTCTGAAAGACCTAAAGGTGGACGTGGTTTTGAAATGTACTCCTCTGGAATATTACCAAAGCAGGTTAGACTAGCTTTAAGACAAAGTCTATACATCAAGATCTTCCACAGTTCAGCACCAACACTGATCGGTAACCATCAAAGACAAGACACAATTTGCGTGCCTTTAGTTGACATAGATGTGCACAATTCGTTGCATGTATGTCGACTTTTGTTCCGTTCACTTTGTGCTATAATTTCACATCTATTATAAGTGAGATGCCCATAAAAATACAAGTTTACCACATGAAGACAGTCTTTAACGGGTCAGATTAGTCAGTGATAAATGTAGCCTTAAATCTAAACAATTATGGATGAGATGATCCATTCAGGAAGAAACTAAGGAGAAGCTCTCTAGGTCACTTCACAAGGACTGATCTGGAAGGCTTTGGACTGTCCTTGTTATCGTATAAAGAAGTATATGTCTGCATTTAAAACACATCACAAACTGAGATTGGAACAGGTGTGTGGGTGATTAACCACAATGGGTCTGTTACTAGCTAATTTAGCGACAGTAGACAAGGCCATAAACAAATGTCTTTACAGCACTCATTCATTAGGACAACGCAGTCTTTAAGTTGTAAATCCCAAATGCTTTTTCTGTAGAAACTTGTTTAACGTATCCCTGTTACCACCAGAGTGGGAGGGAGATATAATTGGTTTACTGTGGAACTGGATAACTTTAAGACTTTCATCCTGAGTAAATGTTTCAGAGGTTAGAATAAAAATGGCCTGAAGGCATATAGGTGGCAAATTGCCTGTATTTTAAAACCATGATCAAAAAATTCACCATTTCAGTCAACAAAATAAATAATGCTGAACGTTAAATGCGCAACGAATGTTAAACAGATCAATTAGTAAAAATGTGACCTTTAACCTAAAGACAAAACTGTGAGGAAATCAACAGCAGAATCAGCAGTCAAATTGATGCTTAACTGCTACTTTACAGTGCATTTTGTATGGTACATAACATAGTGAAGACAAACCACCACATGTTATTGCAAATAATCACATAAGCTTTAAACTGCAACATTTCATCAAAAAACATAGAAAAATATAAACTTGCACTAGAGCTGCTGGCTAATACAAAATATGACAAAAATATCAAATTTAACAGTACAAAAATTAGAATTTAAAATGTTACATGGCACCAACAGATGTTCTAGTGGTGTTCTGTAACATTATGAGTGTCATTTTCCAAAAGGTATAGTGTGATTTGGAGGACTCCATGGTGGCGGTGGACTGTCTCTGAGTATTGCTTGTATTCGTCTTTCTTCTCTCTGTCTCTTCTGTTCCAGATCTTTTCTTACCTGTTGGGAAAAAAATGCAAGGTATTCTTGATACAATCAAAAAAAACCTTCTTTTTTTTCTTTTTTCAAAGGGTCACAATGTAAATCTGGGGTTTTGACATGATTGTTGGGAGAGAAAAGAGGTCCTAACATACACATTTTGTTTATTTTTCATACCTTTCTTTAATCTTTGTTTTTGGTGTTGTTGTGTTTTTGTTTTTTGGGGTTTTTTTGGGGCCAAATAAGGAATAATTTGATATCTTTGGGCCTCAGTTATGTGACGAAACTGCGTGAGAATAGAAGTGTCTCCTTGGCAGAACTGCTAGATGACAAAGGGCCCTAGACTGATTTTACAAAAGACCTTTCATAGCAAAAAAATAGAAAACAGTGGCAAAGTCTTGAAAAAGGTTTTGTATCTTATAAACTTGTCAGATGTTTTCTGCATAAAAAATTAAAAAGTAACTGAGGCTGTCAAGTAAATGTTGTGAGGTAACAAGTACAATATTTCTATCTGAAATGTAGGGGACTGGAAGTACAAGTAACTAAAACATTTACTTAGACAATAATATTGACTTTTCACTGGGCAGAACTAAGAACTGTTAGTATCATGTCGGAAATCTAAAGTAAGGAGTTCACAGATTGGTAAGTGAAACACTGTCGGTCTGAACAAATACGACAGTATCAGTAGATCTGATACCATTACTCACTATTATTATTATTATTATTATTA
>NW_007580894.1:5648-6861 GCF_000690725.1 Stegastes partitus | reverse complement strand
AGGTTTCACCTTCATTGCCCATGTGAACATTGAAGTCCCCATGGAGAACTATGGAGTCCCTACGTGGCACCCTTTCCAGGACACCACCCAGAGACTCCAAGAAGGCCGAATATTCTGACCTGCTTTTTGGTGCATCAGCACAAACGACAGTCAGAGTTTTTCCCTCTGCAACACGCAGTTGCAGAGTGCCGACCCTCTCGTTCTCTGGGAAAAACTCCAACAAGGCGACGCTCAGCCGGGGGCTTGTGAGTATCCCCACACCCGCCCGGCGCCTCTCAGAGTACAACCCCTCTCCAGGAGTTTGATTCTGGATTCCTTGCTGTGCATCGAGGTGAGCCTGACTATGTCTAGTGCTCCACCTCCCACACCAGCTCAGATTCCCTCCCTGCCAGTGAGGTGACATTCCATGTCCCTTGAGCTAGTCTACACCACCAGTGGGTGGTACGCCAGGACTCCCTCTCCTGCCTAACACACGACCCCGGTCTTCTGCACTGCAGATGGTTAATATATATTTTTTGGGCTTGTTTGCCTTCATTTAGAGCAGTAGACATAGACAGGAAAGGGGGGAGAAGAGTGGGGAGAGATCTGCAGCAAAGGGTTGTGAGTGGGAGTCGAAACCATGACTGCTGCGTTGGGGAACTATAGCCCCTGTTGGTGGGTCTCCTGCTCAACTAGGTGAGCTATAGGAGCCCTGTTTGTATGTTTTTGACCTAGCAGATTTTATCATATTTCCAGAAGACCTTTAATAAATGAACGAAAGAACCAAAATACATGATTGTTTTTTGTGACAACGATTCACGTTTCAGTGATTCCATCGTAGAAAATTAAGTGTTGCAGGAGTCATTGGAGACTCAAGACTTCCATCAGATACATTGGTTTGTTCAAGACTGTCCACCAAAGTATAAGAATCAAACCAACCTGTTCTCCTGTTAACTCTCCTGCAGATCTGCATCTTTCTGTTGGTCTGGTTCTGGTCGCCATGATCTTCATATTATCAGTAGCTTTGATGATTTTCTGGAGGAAGAGAAGATCCACCAAAGCTGAAGGTGAAGCTCCAGAAACACACTCAGCTTCCATCACTTCATCACTGTTCACTGTTTTTGGCTTTGGACACATTTTTGTTGTTGCCTGTCTTCCAACACTTTGGTCAACTCAGGTTGTTTTAGAAATGTGGTTTAACTGAACTGGACTTGATTTAACCTTCGTGTTACTG
>NW_007580894.1:0-1453 GCF_000690725.1 Stegastes partitus | reverse complement strand
CATCCATCCATCCATCCATCCATCCATCCATCCATTTTCTTCCATTTTTTCAGGGTCGGTTAACTGGGGCAGCAGGTGGAGCAGGCCATTCCAGACTTCCCTCCACCTGGTGACACTCTCCAGCTCTTCCTGGGGGATCCTGAGGTGTTCCAGCCGAGAGATATAATCCCTGCAGCGGGTTCTGGGTCTGCCCCAGGGTCTCCTTCCAGGTGGACGTGTTCAGAAGACCTCCAGAGGAAGCCTCCGCAGAGGCATCTGAATCAGATGTCAATACCACCTCAACTGGCTCCTTTCGACATGAAGGCGCAGTGTCTCTACTGTGAGCTCCCTCCGGATGTCCGAGTTCCCCACCCTATCTCTCAGGCTGAGCCCAGCCACTCTGCGGAGAAAGTCTCGTTGTTTTGGTCACGACCCGAAGCTCGTGAACATAGGTGAGGGTTGGGACGTAGATGGACTGGTAAATCGAGAGTTTCGCCTTGCGGCTCAGCTCTCTCTTCACCACGATGGTCCGGTACAACGCCCGCGGACACCGCACCAAGCTGCCTGTTCACCTCGCGCTCCATTTTCCCATCACTCATGAACAAGATCCCAGATACTTAAACTCCCTCGCTTGAGGAAGCAACCGTACCCAATGCCCACGTGACACTGAAGAAATGTGTCAGCCATTACAGTCCGACAATGTCCAGAGCCTTCAGCATCTGGGCAAATCTCGTCCACACCTGGTGCTTTGTCACCGAGGAGCTCCTTACCTAAGTCAGCGACCTCTACCACGGATATGGATGCAGAAACCCCAGAGTCTTCAGGCTCTGCCCCCTCAGCAGAGGATGTGCTTACTGGGTTCAGGAGTTCCTCAAAGTGTTCCTTCCACCGCTCGACAAGATCTCCAGTCTGGGTCAGCAGTTCTCCTCCTCTACTGTCCCCAGCCTGGGAGAATCCCCGCCTCCCTCTTCGAGAGGTTTGCCAGAACTTCTTCGTGCCTGACGGAAAGTCCATCTCCATGGCCTCCTCGAACTCCTCCCACACCCGAGTTTTAGCTTCCATACGCCACAGCTGCAGCCCTTTTGGCCAGCCGGTACCTGCCTGCTAGTTCAGGAGATCCCTGAGCCAGCCAGGCCCGAAAGGTCTCCTTCTTCAGCCTGAAGGCTTCTCCTACTGCTGGTGTCCACCAGCAGGTTTTGGAGTTGCTGCCACAACAGGCATCAGTGACCTTCTGGCCACAGTTCCTAACGGCCGTGTCTGCGATGAACGCTTTGAACATGGCCCACTGCAACTCCATGTCCCCAATCCCCCAACCCTGTGATGCAGCAGAAACTCTTCCAGAGGTGGGAATTGAAAACCCCATGGACAGGGGCCTCTGACAGACATCCTTCTCTGCCATAGGACCTAACTCACCACCTGGTGGTGATCAGTTGACAGCTCTGCTCCTCGCTTCACCCAAGTGTCCAAAACATAC
>NW_007580893.1:0-2687 GCF_000690725.1 Stegastes partitus | reverse complement strand
TGTGAACCAAAGGCCCACTGACACATCAGCGTTTTGCTTTGTGTAAACGGGGCGTAAAGGCGACCCAGTGTTTTGGTCTGACACGCTCATTCCCGTCATGGTCACCTGCCCTGTTGTTGACTGTTTCCCGTCGCCATGGAGTCTTCTTCCTGAAGGGGGCGGGGCCAGCAGCAGCCTGTTCAGAGCTAACAACAGTCAAAATAAACCATTGGTGCTGTATTTTGAGCTGAAAAACAGGGAAACACATTCCAATTCTCACAAAGGAATACAGTATACAATGTGGGAGCTTTAACATCAGTGGATGTCGGCCGTTCTTTACAACATCCTCTGAGCAGAGTTTCCAGCAGCGCCGCCGCCTCTGACGTGACAGCAACAATTATAGCGCTTCCACCATTATTTAAATCAGCCTTCAAGGCGACTCTGGGCTTTATGTAACAGGAAATGACCTCCCTGACGCTTCCTAGCCTGTATTTTACATTTACACGTCTGGATTCACATTTTTTTTAATTATTTTTATTTAATGCCAAAGAAAAAGACAAACTAAAAAAATAAAAAAAACTCGGTGACGCTCGGATGAAATTAAATCTTCAGCGTGTAAGATAAATGTTGTGATAATTATCTGAACTAATGAGCTGAAGAAAACAACAACTTCTCAAACCACAGATTGATACGCAGCCATTATTTGTTTATTAGCAGTAATTAAGTCTGATATAATAATATAATGCTCGTGCTGTGTTTGCTGTGTTCTTTACAACAAGCCTCTGCTGGAGTTGTTGACTTATTTCAATCTGTGTTTTCCCTCCAGTGGCCAATGAAGATGCAGAGAGCTCCGCCAGACCTCAGGCCAGTTTTGCACGTAAGTGTGATGTGCTCTCTATCAGCCACGCTCCATTAGTTCACTGAATTCCTTCATTTCAGATCATCTCCCCGCTGAGATCAGAGCGTTTTAGGGTCGTTTATAGGAACAGCTCCATGGAATGGAGATGATGCCTCACAAGCTTTAGATTCTCTGTTATTAATAAAAAATCACCCAAAGATATGTTTTAATTTTACAGGACTTTGTTTTTTAATATACTGAAGGTGAATAAATGACCAGTTATCCTTTTAGTGTATCCCAGATGGTGCGCTCTGTTGCCTTGAAAGTTTAGTTTAAACATATGAGAGCAGATTTTAGAGTGAGTCTATGAGCTGATAAAGGCTGACCAACTGTCCTCTAGAGACAGAAACATGACCAGTTGTTTTCTGTCATGAATTGCTGTCAAAGATCCTGATGACAGCTCTCGTCCACATGGGGGCAGCATTGGACAGGCTCACGGTTCTCCTGCTCCCTTTCACTCCTCTTCTGAAGTCCAGAGAGTCTGTCCAGCTGGAAAACAAATAAAGGCCCCATTCATGTACAAAATGACCTAAACTCCACTACAGCTCTTTGTATTCTTTCCTGGCAGGCTCAAAGTCCCAGAGCGCCCTGTGGAACGCCATCACGGCGGGGATGGGCATCAAGGGCAAAGAGCACAAGGCCCCCCTGAACGACCCGCGAAGTCCCGAAGAGATCCTGGCCGACGATCTCCCGGCGGCGGACGAACCGGATGCCACAGAGAAAACCGCCATCAGGTTTGCTGCTGTCGGCCCACAACTGTTCATTGTTTTGTCCATAACCGTGACTCGTGTGTCGGGCTGTCCGGCTCGTTGTCCCACACAGGAGTCATTTGCATTCAGTCCATATCTCTTTCTGGGGTAGGTAGAGGGGCAACAAGGCGGCGGGAGTGATTATACATCATCCCGCATTTTGTATTTGCTCCATTATTGAGCCGGCTGATATGAAGCTGAACCTCCGCTGGCTTTCTATGAATACGATCGTCTTCTGCTTGACATTTAGCATTCCTGATACACACACACACACACACACACACACACACACACACACACACACACACACACTCGGTGGTAATTGCTATGTATGGCTGCTGACCTCCAGGGACTCGGCCGTGATTGATTCCACCTTGATAACAAGGACTTCAAACCGCCATTAACATAATTTGTTGTCACTTTTAGAATATTGAATGTCTTTTAACGCCTGATTCCAATTAACCTTGATGGCTCCGGAGACCGGTACAAATGCCGCAGGTGGCGAGAAGTGAGCGCAGGATACTAAAAGTGGACGTAGTACTCCATAACAAGCTTTTGATTGTATGCAAAAGAGGCGAGGAGTTACGGCCAGCCGACTTGGACTCCTTCGCTCTGTCTCACTTTCCTACTTTCCAGAGTGTGACTGCAGTAACTCAGGCTTCCTCTCCATGCTATCTCAAATTACAGCGCTGTTGTTCTCCGCCTCCTCCGAACACAGATCCCTTTTTTTCCAGAGTCGGGTGGTGACAAGGAGAAAGTGATTTTCCACTTGACTGGACAAAGTCTGTTCCTTCATTTAAAAGCCATTGCTCAGATTTGAAGGAAAAGCACAGACAGAGCAGCTAAAAGCACTCTCACCTTCCCCCGGAGGAAACCCTTCATTTGTCCCCAGAGACTTATTTCAGTGTCATATATTAAAGCCACAGCGTTATCTTTAATCAGGGCGGGACACACTTGCTAAGCACGAGGCAAAAACGCTGCAAAGTCTTTGGCTGACGATGAACGATTTGCATAACTGGCTCCTGACTGGCAGGACAGGATTTATATCAGTGGCACTAAAG
>NW_007580892.1:1716-3278 GCF_000690725.1 Stegastes partitus | reverse complement strand
TGTGAAGAAAGTGTTTCAGTATTCATCTGCATCAATGTTAAGCAGGAAGTAAGAAGAAACTGTCACTTTTTCACCACCAGAAAACAACGTCAGTGTGTTTTTAGCCTGAATTAATCTTAGCCTGAGCATATATTTGAAGTATTTCTCTTCAACCACAGCCTGCATCATGTTTCCTGTGCTGTACAGTGAAGCAGAATTATTTGTTTCACTGGTCAACTGAACAATAAAAGGTGCTCAGGTGTCTGACATTTACTGACCTCTGTGACACTGATGTAGTCCATCTCCACAGCAGGAACTGAAAGACAACAAATACAGTCTAAGATAAGATAAGATAAGATAAGATAAGATAAGATAAGATAAGATAAGATTTACGACCGCAGCAGGAGCATGGTTTGCATTGCAGGTAGTAAGTCAGACTTGTTCCCAGTGCACATTGGCCTCCACCAGGGCTGCACTTTGTCACCGGTTCTGTTCATTATCTTTATGGACAGAATTTCTCGGCGCAGCCAGGGGTAGAAGCGGTTCGGTTTGGGAACCACAGAATCTCATCTCTGCTATTTGCAGATGATGTTGTTCTGTTGGCTTCATCAAATCAGGACCTGGCACTGGGGCGGTTTGCAGCCGAGTGTGGGGCGAGCGGGATGAGGGTCAGCACCTCCAAATCCGAGGCCATGGTTCTCGACAGGAAAAAAGTGACTTGCCCTCTCTAGGTCGGTGGAGAGTCCTTGCATCAAGTGAAGGAGTTCAGGTATCTCAGGGTCTTGTTCTCGAGTGAGGGGCAGATGGAGCGTGAGATTGACAGAGGGATCGGTGCAGCGTCTGCAGTGTTGCAGTTGCTGTACCGGACCGTCGTGGTGAAGAGAGAGCTGAGCAAGGCGGAAAAGCTCTCGATTTCCTCCTACTCTCACCTGTGGTCATGAGATCTGGGTAATGACCGAAAGAACAAGATCGGGTAGGGATAGGGTGGCTGGGCGGTCCCTTAGAGATAGGGTGAGGAGCTCAGTCACCCGGGAGGAGCTCGGAGTAGAGCTGCTGCTCCTCCACATTGAAATGAGCCAGATGAGGTGGCTCGGGCATCTTCTCCGGATGCCTCCTGGATGCCTCCCCGGGGAGGTGTTCCGGGTGCGTCCCACCAGGAGGAGACCCAGGAGATTATGTCTCTCGACTGGCCTGGGAACGCCTCGAGGTCCCCCCGGAAGAGCTGGAGGAGTTGTGTGCGGATCAGGAAGTCTGGGCAGCTTTGCTAAGGCTGCTGCCTCCGCAACCCGACTCCAGAGAAGCGGGAGAAGATGGAAGATAAGATAAGGCTTTATTAATCGAGTTCCATTTATTGCTCAAAACAAATAAACAAACAAACAAAACAGACCATGAGAAAGATGCTTTTAAGGAACTACAACTAGAGGAACTAAAGTCAAACTAAGACGAGGAGCTGTGACTGTAAAGATCAGACAAGAACTGAAAAACCCAGAAAACAACCACACAGTCTTCCTGTTGCTGCCTGACTGTGAGGTTTCACTGGAACCTCATAGATGGACAAAGAGACGAAGCAAGAGGAAATGATG
>NW_007580892.1:0-1131 GCF_000690725.1 Stegastes partitus | reverse complement strand
TGATGAGATTCTTCTTCAAGACGTCACAAACTGTCACTGCAAAGACACAACTTCTGTTGCTCACTGACCTGGATAAAGGTGAGTTTAGGTTCAGGTTTAAGTTCAGGTTCAGGTTTAGGTTCAGAGTTAGGTTGAGGTTTAAGTTTAAGTTCAGGTTCAGGTTTAGGTTCAGGTTCATGGTCCTGTACTACGAAGCCAGATCAACATACCAGGATATGTTTGACTAACCCTAACAGCTGCACTCAGGATAACTGGTCCTACGACGGTGGTTATCAGCTCGGTAAGTCAACCCAGGGTTGTCTGATCTGAGCATGAGCGCATGCACATAAAATGGGTGGAGTTATCGGCCTCTGACCAATCACGACTATGAACAAGTCTGGCTGCAGAGCGGCTCACTTTACCGCCGAGGAGCAGAATATAGTCTTTACAAGATATGACGAATATAAAAACATCACAGGAGGAATGCTGGCAGGAAGCTGCTGACTGTGTAAATGCATCAGTTCATTAGTTTAATATAAAATATGATCACTGTTCCATCATGAAGGCACGTATCAGACAACAAGCACATCTGCCTAATGTCTGTACTCGTGGCATACCTGATATTTATTTACTTTCAGCTGCAACCCTGGTGGTGTAAAAAGGACGAGGGAACACATTACGAACAAACAGAAACATAATCCACTATTAACGTATCCTACAAATACAAGCTTAGTGCTAAAGTCAGTTTACTGCTGTGGGGTGATGCTGGGATGGAAATAAATATGAAACAGCTTTGACATTGTCTGCAGCCAACAGGGGGGAAAAATGAATGAAGGAAGACAGGAGCTCATAGAGATCCTGGTCAGGAGGAACTAAGGGGTTCTGCTGGTCCTGAAAAACCCTCACACTCCTGAGTGGTCCCTCAGAGTTCAGGCTCCGATGTGTAGCGGCTCTTCTATAAATGCTGGTGGTGCCATTTTGTTGAGAACTGACTTTCAGTGGGCGGTGTTTTTAGAAGTTCACTTTTGTAGTAAATTCAAGAGAAAGAGATCATTGTCAAAGAAGGTGAGTTCATAAGTTTCTTTCTGTTTCTTCATGTTTCTGAAGGTGTGAAGAAAGTGTTTCAGTATTTAAATGAAATATTTAGTTCAT
>NW_007580891.1:0-2704 GCF_000690725.1 Stegastes partitus | reverse complement strand
ATGGATGGATGGACAACTTGATCCAATCCGCAACAAAAGTCTGTCAACTCCACCGAGCCCCTCAGGAAAAATGGAACAACACTCCAAAAACAGCATCGACAACGTCATTACGTCTCTCAGAAATATGATGGGATACAAATAGCGGACACATTGTGTTGTGATTTCCAGTCTATGACCGATATAGAGCATGCTTGTTTCATGACATGTATTCTGTCGTAGAGATGCCCTTGATTGGAACAATGAATGTTAGAAAGAATGGATAAAAATAAGACTTTTATATTTTTGTTCAGGGGTACATAGAAGTCACACATAATGGATACTTTATTCATCCCCTTGAGGAAATTTACGGTATCCAGCAGCTTATACGTGTTACATTTAATAACAAAATATCGTGCGAAAGACCGCGCAAGTAACGTGCAAATTGTTAGAACATTAAGTATTGATGGTTTGGTCTGAAATATGTGAAATACTAAAATATCTGATGGATTTCTATGAAATTTACCATCGCCAGTCGTTGTTACCAGAGGATGAATCCCACTGACTTTGTCCTCAGACGATAGATTGAAGTCACTTTAATAACTTAGCATCTAAAGCGCCACCATCAGGACAACATTTCAGTTTCTCCTGCACTTTAGTTAATGACCAAAAGCTGAAAAACAAATGACTTTCCCATCAACTGTCCATTCATTCATACCAGCACTGCTTCGTATGCATCACTTATAACAAACAGTATTTCATCTTAGGGGAAAAAAACAAAACCTAGATTGTCTTTCTTTCTGAATGACCTCCAACTGTCAAGACGCGGAGACACAAAACGAGGCTACTTAATAGGCATCCCTTGCAAATGTAGTTTGGGAATGTCCTTTTGCAAAAGTCAATCAAATTAGATGCAATTTAAAGTGTTTAGTCAGAGACTAAATAGGTTGGCTGTTGGTTTGATGGATGTGCGTTTCCGGCCAAGCAGCTCCCAGTCCAACATGAAACCATACATCATGCTTGATTATGTCTCGCTTTGTGCTCCCTACAGCTCTGACACCTCCACTGGTTAAACTGATTGCTACCCAGAAAGAATCACAATCACAGGTCTGCAGCTTTTAAAGTCACATCCAGTCTGGTAATCGCATCACTGCCTTTTAATGTAGTTACTGGTCGCCCTCCAAATCCAGTCTTCAAGGCAACTTAAAACACTTTTTTTCTGTTTTCTACACAGCTAATCTTGTCATTTCGAATAAAGAGACACAATTTCAGTCTGTAATTCACTTCTGCTCCGGTCTGCACTTGAACCAAGACCACCTTGGAGATATTTTTGAGGAGATTCTTGCTGCAGTCGGCCAAGTGGAATAAAGACACCATTCATTGACTTACTGGCTCGATTACTGTTGACTTACGGAGAGGAGGGAGAAAACACGAAAACATATGCTGATTTAGACGCAGCCTCACAAACCTCCGGCCCTGCCTGAATGAATTTAAATGGGACTTCTGAGCGAGCTAACTCAGAATAACACAATTTGTAAACGCTATCCATTTCATATGAATCGGCTAAACTCAGATACTACAAAGACCTAAACATGAACGGTTTCAGTCTCTCGTCTTTGACCTCTCTACAGTCATGTGTGATCTTTAAGTGTGTGTAAACCTCTCCAGTCTGGCACAGTTTGTTCCTCACACCCTCTGATCCTTTGTTTGCTGTAGATCATCTCTTAATGCCCAAACGTGTCCTGCAGAAAGCCTATGCTTGTTATTCACACCCCATTGAGTCACAATGAAACCCAACGCTGGGCCGAGCACATGGTGCACATAGCAGCGCAACCACTCTCTTTAAGGCCCAAGGGCAGTAAGTTATGGAAGGGATGGAGGAAAAAAGATATATGTAGACTGGATGAAGGAGAAAGCTAGCACAGAGGATGGGAATGAAAAAGATATATGTAGACTGGATGAAGGAGAAAGCTAGCACAGAGGATGGGAATGAAGATGGGCTAAAGGTAAATGGAACCACATTCTACATGTAAAAGCAACAGAATGATCCGTCCTTTCCTGTCAAGTCGTTGTTGATAATTTGACAACAACAACTGACATCTAAAATATGGTCATCATCTTCCAATACAGAATCATTTCCCCCAACTGCTGCCCCCCAAAAATCTTATTGTCAATGGAAACTCAACACCAGAGGCTGAAGAAGCTGTGGATGTCTCCACATGTTGAAGGGTTGTCTGTGGGGTCTGTAGTAAGAGTGATAACCCATAAATAGCCAAATAGTAAAGATGGTGGTTTCCTTCTTACGAACAAAACAAGTGTTAGGACTAGAATAAACAGCATGATTGTCTGCTCTATCAGAAGCTACAAACCTGACTAGCTCACAGGAGAAACAACGTCATGCATATTTGTGATGTGACAGGTTAAAAACTAGCACCACTTTGTGAGAACTGATCCTGAACACTATTCTGCTCGAACCCATACAGTCCCTGTCAAACCCAACCATTTTCTGGGAGTTTTTTTTGCTTCTGTGATATTTTTTTTTTCATCATGGGTTCCTTTTATGCTGCAATATAAATTCCTGTACAACCATCTCAAAAATGTCTTTTGTGCAGCAGAGAAAAGTTATGTTAGAAATCATAAAAAAGGTGGGTTTTTTTTGTTTGTTTTACAATGTTTTCCATATGCATACAGGTGTTACCAGTCCTGTGAAAAACCATGACTCTACAGA
>NW_007580890.1:0-2718 GCF_000690725.1 Stegastes partitus | reverse complement strand
GATGCCCAGTCCACCGAGGAGCTTTATCATCATGGAAGTTTAATCTTAGATGAAGAGTCTGGATTTAAAACTGACTGACTTTCTTAAAATCTAACATATAAATGAATAAAAATTAAATTAAATCTTCTGATTCTTGTGTTTTCAGTGTCTTCACCGGGAGTTGTGTCGAGTCGTCTGGAGGCCGCAGAGCGCTTTGTTCAGCTCCAAACCGTCGGACAGAAAACAGCTTCGCAGGACTCACGTCAGTGAGTCAGACTCAGTTTCATGTTGTTGTTTGAAGATGTTTTTGTCTTAATTTGAAGGAGACAGAGAGGAAGGTCTGACCTGCAATGTGAATGGTGCTGCTGATGTTGAAGTTTAGTTTTCAATTAGAAACAGAATTTGAATCCATTTATTCAGATTAAGTCAACACGTAATATTAATGTTATTGGTTTGAGTTAGATTTACTTAAATCATTCAAAGCATTGTGCAACTTCATTTCACAGAAAGTCAACCTGAAATTTTTCCAGTTTAAATATTTGCATAATACAAACATAAAATGTAAAACAACACATTGTTCCTGTGTCTTCATTCTGTCGTCTTTTTGCCGGCAGAAAAAGCCAAACCTCAGCCTCCGCTCGATGTCGCTAAGCTCCTGGAGAAGCTCTTCCCCCATCGGAGGCCGGGCACAGCGCCCCCCGCTGCCAGCAAGGGTCGGTGCATCCAGGATGTTTTTATTTGAGCAGCTTCATGACACAATAATACAGATTTCCATGTTTCCAGAGAGCAGAAACCTGCAGCCTGGTTTTAGAGTTTTATGTAACTAAGAGTCCCTCCTTTCTCTTGACTTTACGTACTACAGATATTTTACGACTCACATTTTAAAGTGTTTTCCTACTTTTTTTCTTTCTGCATTGTGTAAACACTGCCTGCAGTTCAGCCAAGAGGTCCCAGATTTATTTTGTCGTGCTACTTTTGATCACTAATGGCTTGAGTCGCTCAGAATTGTTTTTACAGAATCTGGTTAAAGGAAAATACTTGTTTTTGCAGAATTTTTAAATGTAGAAAAAAGCAATTTTGAGCAAATTCAATTAAGTTTCCCCAAAAAACGGCACATCATAGACGAGTAGTTCAAGGATCCTCAGGAAGTTCGATGTTCAGTTTTTTTTCCTGTTTTTATAGTTTCTAGCTTTGATTAAATGTTGTAATTTTCTAAGGTTTTGGGGGTTGAGAGGATTTATTAACTGAATTCCTTCAGTGCTGCTTTGCTCTGCTTTTTTCTGCCACGTCTGTACTGAGTGGTTTTACTTATTCATATTCCTTCTTTTTCCTAAAGCTTCTTCCACGTCGACCAAACCTCCCACCAGCTCCATGAAGGGGTCCACCTCAAATGTTCCTCCGTTGTCAAAGTCAGGAATGGCCGTCTTTCCCGGTTCTTCTAGTTTCAAACAAGCTGTTCCCAACAAGACTGTTTTTAACGCTGCACAGCTGTCCAGTCAACCAAAATCTGCAGTGAACCCAAAGACTTCCTTCTCCTCTGAATCACATCCACAGTCTAGTCTGAATGTGATTCAGGCCTCTGCTGCTGAAAGTCTTTATGGTGCGACTGTTGGTGCAACCTCTTCTCCTGCATCGTTAGGATCAGAGAAACCAACAGTAGAAAGTCAGACATTAGCCAAAACAATAGAAACTGTTGTTACAATAAAAACACCAGCAGAGTCCAGCCTACCTCCTGTAGAACCACCAAAAACTAGAACTTCTGTTGTTGAGGGTCCAGTCGAGCCTTCGATAGATGTCACGATACATAATGCAACTCAGGAACTGCAAGCCAGCACCAAAGACTCAGGAACTGTTGACATTTTACATGCTACCAGAGTAGAACCCTCAATAGAAACTACAATAGAGTCACCAGCAGAGTCCAGCATTCCTCCTGTAGAAGCTTTTGAAAGTAGAGCTTCTGTTGTTGAGGTTCAAGTGGAGCCTGCAGTAGATGTTCCAGCTGAAGCACCAACCAAAGCTGCAGACTCAAGAGTGTCTACAGAAGAACCCTTAGGAAAAACTACAGTAGAACCACCAGTAGAGTCCAGCCCCACTTTGGTAGAAGAACTAGAAACTAGAGCTCCTGTTGTGGAAGGTCCAGTAGATCCTACAATAGAAGCTACAGTAGAAGCTAAAGATTTAGGACTGGTTGGTGTCTCACATGTTGCCAAAGAACAACTTTTAAAAGAAACTCCAGCAGAATCACCAGCAGATGCCACAGTCCCGCAGAAAGCAACCAAAGCTGAAGCCCTGACGCTGGAGTCGGTGACTTTATCAGAAGTGGAGGCTGAAGTCGGACGTCTTGAAAGTGAAGCTCTGCAGGAAACATGCAGCCTGCTTGAGAAGGAAGCCGACGATTTAGCAAAAGAGGAAAAGATGGAAGTGAAGACGACAGCAGAGGATGTTGCTGTTTTTGAAACAGAGGCTGAGTTGCTAACAGTGGATTCCATCTCTGAAGCCACCGATGCAATAGAAGCAGAGACGGCTGTCTTGATGGAGGCCATGTTTGGTTCTGAGCAGGGACCAAAGCAGCTGACTGACGCTCCCCTCCAGGAGCTGGGACCACGGGGTGATGCTACAAGTCAGAAAGCAGATCAAGAGTCACTGAACGTTTTGGAGGCCATGTCTCTGGAGTCTGTGACTTTGGCGGAAGTTGAGGCATCATTGGGAACTCTAGGGAGCGAATCTCTAAGTGAAACC
>NW_007580889.1:0-2719 GCF_000690725.1 Stegastes partitus | reverse complement strand
GGTTTCACTTAGAGATTCGCTCCCTAGAGTTCCCAATGATGCCTCAACTTCCGCCAAAGTCACAGACTCCAGAGACATGGCCTCCAAAACGTTCAGTGACTCTTGATCTGCTTTCTGACTTGTAGCATCATCCCGTGGTCCCAGCTCCTGGAGGGGAGCTTCAGTCGGCTGCTTTGGTCCCTGTTCAGAACCCAACATGGCCTCCATCAAGATGGCTGTCTCTGCTTCTATTGCATCGGTGGCTTCAGAGATGGAATCCACTGTTAGCAACTCAGCCTCTGTTTCAAAAACAGCAACATCCTCTGCTGTCGTCTTCACTTCCATCTTTTCCTCTTTTGCTAAATCGTCGGCTTCCTTCTCAAGCAGGCTGCATGTTTCCTGCAGAGCTTCACTTTCAAGACGTCCGACTTCAGCCTCCACTTCTGATAAAGTCACCGACTCCAGCGTCAGGGCTTCAGCTTTGGTTGCTTTCTGCGGGACTGTGGCATCTGCTGGTGATTCTGCTGGAGTTTCTTTTAAAAGTTGTTCTTTGGCAACATGTGAGACACCAACCAGTCCTAAATCTTTAGCTTCTACTGTAGCTTCTATTGTAGGATCTACTGGACCTTCCACAACAGGAGCTCTAGTTTCTAGTTCTTCTACCAAAGTGGGGCTGGACTCTACTGGTGGTTCTACTGTAGTTTTTCCTAAGGGTTCTTCTGTAGACACTCTTGAGTCTGCAGCTTTGGTTGGTGCTTCAGCTGGAACATCTACTGCAGGCTCCACTTGAACCTCAACAACAGAAGCTCTACTTTCAAAAGCTTCTACAGGAGGAATGCTGGACTCTGCTGGTGACTCTATTGTAGTTTCTATTGAGGGTTCTACTCTGGTAGCATGTAAAATGTCAACAGTTCCTGAGTCTTTGGTGCTGGCTTGCAGTTCCTGAGTTGCATTATGTATCGTGACATCTATCGAAGGCTCGACTGGACCCTCAACAACAGAAGTTCTAGTTTTTGGTGGTTCTACAGGAGGTAGGCTGGACTCTGCTGGTGTTTTTATTGTAACAACAGTTTCTATTGTTTTGGCTAATGTCTGACTTTCTACTGTTGGTTTCTCTGATCCTAACGATGCAGGAGAAGAGGTTGCACCAACAGTCGCACCATAAAGACTTTCAGCAGCAGAGGCCTGAATCACATTCAGACTAGACTGTGGATGTGATTCAGAGGAGAAGGAAGTCTTTGGGTTCACTGCAGATTTTGGTTGACTGGACAGCTGTGCAGCGTTAAAAACAGTCTTGTTGGGAACAGCTTGTTTGAAACTAGAAGAACCGGGAAAGACGGCCATTCCTGACTTTGACAACGGAGGAACATTTGAGGTGGACCCCTTCATGGAGCTGGTGGGAGGTTTGGTCGACGTGGAAGAAGCTTTAGGAAAAAGAAGGAATATGAATAAGTAAAACCACTCAGTACAGACGTGGCAGAAAAAAGCAGAGCAAAGCAGCACTGAAGGAATTCAGTTAATAAATCCTCTCAACCCCCAAAACCTTAGAAAATTACAACATTTAATCAAAGCTAGAAACTATAAAAACAGGAAAAAAAACTGAACATCGAACTTCCTGAGGATCCTTGAACTACTCGTCTATGATGTGCCGTTTTTTGGGGAAACTTAATTGAATTTGCTCAAAATTGCTTTTTTCTACATTTAAAAATTCTGCAAAAACAAGTATTTTCCTTTAACCAGATTCTGTAAAAACAATTCTGAGCGACTCAAGCCATTAGTGATCAAAAGTAGCACGACAAAATAAATCTGGGACCTCTTGGCTGAACTGCAGGCAGTGTTTACACAATGCAGAAAGAAAAAAAGTAGGAAAACACTTTAAAATGTGAGTCGTAAAATATCTGTAGTACGTAAAGTCAAGAGAAAGGAGGGACTCTTAGTTACATAAAACTCTAAAACCAGGCTGCAGGTTTCTGCTCTCTGGAAACATGGAAATCTGTATTATTGTGTCATGAAGCTGCTCAAATAAAAACATCCTGGATGCACCGACCCTTGCTGGCAGCGGGGGGCGCTGTGCCCGGCCTCCGATGGGGGAAGAGCTTCTCCAGGAGCTTAGCGACATCGAGCGGAGGCTGAGGTTTGGCTTTTTCTGCCGGCAAAAAGACGACAGAATGAAGACACAGGAACAATGTGTTGTTTTACATTTTATGTTTGTATTATGCAAATATTTAAACTGGAAAAATTTCAGGTTGACTTTCTGTGAAATGAAGTTGCACAATGCTTTGAATGATTTAAGTAAATCTAACTCAAACCAATAACATTAATATTACGTGTTGACTTAATCTGAATAAATGGATTCAAATTCTGTTTCTAATTGAAAACTAAACTTCAACATCAGCAGCACCATTCACATTGCAGGTCAGACCTTCCTCTCTGTCTCCTTCAAATTAAGACAAAAACATCTTCAAACAACAACATGAAACTGAGTCTGACTCACTGACGTGAGTCCTGCGAAGCTGTTTTCTGTCCGACGGTTTGGAGCTGAACAAAGCGCTCTGCGGCCTCCAGACGACTCGACACAACTCCCGGTGAAGACACTGAAAACACAAGAATCAGAAGATTTTTATTTAATTTTTATTCATTTACATGTTAGATTTTAAGAAAGTCAGTCAGTTTTAAATCCAGACTCTTCATCTAAGATTAAACTTCCATGATGATAAAGCTCCTCGGTGGACTGGGCATC
>NW_007580888.1:0-2732 GCF_000690725.1 Stegastes partitus | reverse complement strand
ATCTGTAAACATCTGCATCACGTCAGAATCAGTTTTTATATATTTATTGAACTCTTTAGAAGTCTATGCTTGTCATTCTGCATGTATTCTGTAAAAAGGTTAAAGAGTTTGCGTGTGTGTCTGAGCGACCGTCCTCCTCCAGACTGATTGAGTCTCATCGATTTGTGGCGTCTGGGAAATGCTTTTATCCCTGAGACAGCAGAGAGAGACAGAGTGGAGGACGGTGAGGATGAGAGAGGATGGACAGCAGCAGCAGGAGATGAAGCCGAATGACTGCAGATTGATGTTTAACTTTTCATTCATTCTGCTGCACAGTGAACGCAGGAACTGAAGCTTTCACACAGCTGGAGACCAGAGAGGCAGCAGGAGTCTGAAAACACCATACAGAGATTGTTTTTAAGCATTTCAGTGCAACGAGCTGCAGATTCTTTAATCAGTAGAGCAGTATGTGCTCTGTAATAATACCATGGACAGTCCAGCATTTTGTTTGATTCAGCTGATTTAAGTGTGTTATTCAGTAAGCAGTTGATATAACAGGTGTTTATGGTGTTTCCTCTCTCTCTGGTTTTAGTGTCCAGGTTGACTGGTTGGTTTATTTTTCTCTCGTCTGACCAAAATCTTGTTGCTCGGACAATTGGGTGTTTTACTTTGATTGGGAGAAAAGGCGTCCAGCTGTTTTCAACTTCATGAAGATGGTTAGGTCTAACTTATTAAATGTCTAATGAGATAGTTGACCCTAAACTAACTGTGTAAGAAGTCGTTGGTGTGGCTGTGTTTTGTCCAAACAGATGGCCAAAAAGATGAAAGTCAGTTTTGCACACAGTAGTTTGTGTAAAACAACTTAACAACGGACGTATCAGGTCATCTGAAAACAGCAGAACAACTTGTCACCAGTTCATATGGTTTCAGGATGGACACAGGGAGGAACATGCTCCAAGTCTGTTGTTGTCAGTATAAAAGAACCAGGTTCAGGTGATTTCACATATTTCAGAATTCTTGCTTTTTATGTGTCTCTGTAATTCATTTAAGATGATAAAGTGAACAGGTAGCGTACATAGAGTGCACTATGGAACCAGTTCACATGGAGATAAGGTGCAGGTTTTATTTGTCGTGTCTTCATGGTGTCTTATTTGGCAAAAAAGTAGTTATGATTTCAGTTGAGCAAGTTTTCCTTTAGTTGAGTACAGCCCTGTTTAGTTTTAGCTAACACGAGCTAATCGGCTCCAAACAAGGTCCTGCTGAGGCTGATGAGGATGTTGGTGTTTGGTCATAAACTACAGCATCAGACTCATCAAGTCTTTGACCTGATGATGGTGCCAGATGCAAAGGACTTAAAGTTACTTACCTACAATTGATCCTAAGGAGAATATTAATGAATGTAGCAAATTTAATGATAATTCATCAACCAGAACAGTGAACCTTATCGTGTCGTCGTGGCAACAAGTGATCATCTGCCAAAAAATGAGCTGCGTGTTCCTCGTTAAAGTCGTACTGCCCAGTTACAGGATGTCTGCAGCAGCTTTCATCTGGATCCAATGGTCATAACGTACAAATATAGAGAACTTTATGTCTGTGACAGCAAACAAGTGTCTTTGTGAAACTTTGTTCTTGTAACCAATAGTTGTGACCAAAGAAGTGTTTACAGTTTATAGTATAACCAGACTCATAAACTGCTGTTTACAGGCTGTACTGTAGTATGCTGTCAGATTTTGATGTTGTATGTGTTTGGTATGTACTTCTGTAAACTGTAATTAACATAATTTGCACATGGGACTGACACATAAACCAAAGAAATGATCGCTTTGACAGTCATCCTGCAGGCTAAAGTCTTTTAAACATAACCTGCTCGAATGAAATCAGATCTTAATAACAGTTGATATAGTAACTCTTTGGCAGGTGAAAACTGTGTTGAAAGCAACTTCAACCTGCAAAATAACAGGGCTGTTTACAGTTTATAGGCACAGAGCAGGTGAACTAATACAGTAACATAAAGTTTAATTGGACGTCAAAGCAGTGCAACGACTGACTGAAATTGCAAAACATGTGGCACCACCTGGTTACGGTTTGGTTTGACCCAGCTCCTCCAGCAGTTTGGACATTTTTTTTCGCATCCAAAAAATAAACACTGTACATAATGCGGTGGGCGGACGGCCGCAGAAGGCTCTCCGTGTCTTCCTCTGTGGATCAGGTTCATTGTCCGAAGGGATCGAGGTGGATGATTCGGGGGGACGGACAGGAAACCGGGGAGACCGACACGCACTAGTCATAACAAGCTACGTAAGAGAGCAGAGAGACCAGAGAGGAGGAGAGAGTGACTGTAGATGACTGAGTCAGCAGTCCTCCGTCCATCCACCCACCAGCTCCCCCTCCTCTGCTGTCTGCGTGTCCATCACACTGTGGCCTCCATTTGACTGGTAAATGAGCCACTCAGCACAACAACACAGAGACACTGGAAACAGGCAGCTACGCTCAGCAGCATCTGAAGTCTGGGCAGGACACGGCCGAGAGACTCAGGAAAACACGACAGAGAGAGAGAGAGAGAGAGAGAGAGGAGAGTGTGTCGGTATGTGTGGTGTGATCCTGCTGTGTGTGTCCGTGTGTGTGTGTGCAGGAGATGATGTAGTGTAACGCATCTCAGTGAGGGGTGAGCGAGTGTATGGGATGAAGATGGGAGATGGGAGCAGCCATGTGCAAACTGTCGGATAAAGTTGGACAACATGTGAGAAAGAGGT
>NW_007580887.1:4252-5303 GCF_000690725.1 Stegastes partitus | reverse complement strand
CACAGTTAAACATCATTTTGAGGTTTGGACAAGTTTTGAATTGTGCAACAAAATTCCATTGAAAAAATGAACTTACACCCTAAACACTAGTAACACCCCCGAGCCAGCCAGGCCTGAAAGGTCTCCTTCAGCCTGACGGCTTTCTTCACCTCTGGTGTCCACCAGCGGGTTTTGGGGTTGCTGCCACGACAGGCACCAGTGACCTTCTGGCCAGCTCCTAATGGCCGCTTATGCGATGGAGGCTTTGAACATGGCCCACTCTGACTCCATGTCCCCAACTTCCCCCCGGGATGCAGGAGAAACTCTTCCGGAGGTGGGAATTGAAAATCCCACGGACAGGGGCCTCCGCCAGATGTTCCCAGTTCACCCTCACTATGCGTTTGGGTTTACCAGGTCTGTCCGGCCATCGGATCCAACTCACCACTAGGTGTTGATCAGTTGACAGTTCTGCTCCTCTCTTCACCCAAGTGTCTAAAACATACGGCCACAGATCTGATGATACGACTACGAAGTCGATCATCAACCTTTGGCCTAAGGTACACCGGTGTCAGGTACACTTATGAGCAACCTTATGTTTGAACATAGTGTTTGTTATGGCCAATCCGTGGCTAGCACAGAAGTTCAATAACAGAACACAGCTTGGGTTCAGATCGGGCAGGCCGTTCCTCCCAATCGAGCACCTACAGATTTCACCGTCATTGCCCACGTGAGCATTGAATTCCCCTAAGAGAACTATGGAGTCCCCGGGTGGCACCCCTTCCAGGACACTACCCAGACACTACCCAGTGTCCTGGAAGCTGCCGTTTGGTGCATAAACACAAACAACAGTCAAAGTTTTCCCCTCTGCAACAGGCAGATGCAGAGAGGCGACCCTGTCATTCTCCAGGGAGAACTCCAACATGGCGGCGCTCAGCCGGGGGCTTGTGAGTATCCCCACACCCGCCCGGCGCCTCTCACTGTGGGCAACTCAGGGCAGAAAAGGAGAGAGTCCAACCCCTCTCCGGGAGTTTGGTTCTGGAGCCCTTGCTGTGCGTGGAGGTGAGCCCGACTA
>NW_007580887.1:0-1682 GCF_000690725.1 Stegastes partitus | reverse complement strand
ACAGCCTGGGGCTGAGCACACAGCCCTGAGGGGCCCCAGTGCTCACTGTCAGCACTGAGGAGTGGTGGAGCCCCAACCTGACTGACTGCTGGATCAGAGGAAACACAAATGTTATTGTGATGTGTTGCAATAACCTAATATACCATCTTATATGCAGGCCAATGTAATTAAACATTGTTGTATAAAACAGTACACTGGAGACCTTTCTGACTCACCAAGAAAAGCAAAGAAATAAAAAAACAACAATGCCACTCACTCACTCACTCACATATACCTCAGTCTTGAGAAAAGAAAAATCATACGTAGGTCGTGACAAAAACAAGATAAGAAGTCACAGTATGTTGAAGCTGATTCATGCAGGCTATCCACAATTTTATCAGAAGTGTATGTCTGAATTATATCTTCATCTTCATCTTCAATTTTGTGTTTCAGATCGAGCGCCGCTCCTCGTGTGCATCACCATGGTTGCCATTTTGATCATACTAGTGTGTGCTCTGCTGTGTGTTATCAGGTAAGTTAACAGCTTTTGAGACACTAAGATAAAGACTACAGTACATGGAGAAAGTTCTGGCGAAAGGCAACAAGTTAATTGTGTGAAAGTGCTGCTGTGAAGTCAACATTCATGAACACAGGTCATTTTGTGGACAGACACAACAACGCAAAGACTATTAAAAACAAACAGACTCTTAATTCATTATTGGCAACACTAGTGGGTAACTCTAGGTTTCATATCAGTCAGAACTTTGCATCAACACCATAAATACTGTATTCATAAAAAGTATTCACCTCCCCTTGGATGTTTTCCCCTTTAATTACTTTTCCATATTTAATAAAAGTCAATATAGTTTGACTTCTTTGACGATAACGTACGAAAAGACTTTTAAATGTCAAAGTGAAAACAGATTTCTACCAACTGATGTTAATACAAATAACTTATCAATTATATCTGATAGTCAGTCAACTGTCTACAAGCAGAGTAAGCAGTGGTGTAGCTGCAGCTCAAACAAATAAACTAATCTCACTAAAAAATCACAATCTGAAACAATTTCATATTTAATACAAGAAACAAATCATGTCGTGTCTTTAGTAGCCAATTAAGAAATGTAAATAAAATGAACTTGCTTCATTTGGCATGATCAGTCACCTGATTCATCAACAGATGAATCCTGCTATACACACAGTTAAAATAGTCAAAACTAAAACCAAAGGCTGATCCTTATCTGTGCAAACAAGTCCAAATCATTATAGACTAGAAAAGCGCTCGGAGAGCGCAGACCTCCTCCAAGCAGCTCATTCCCCCTATACTGTGATCTCCAGCCAATGTGAAAGTCCTGCATTTTATCTACACTATTAGATTCATGGAGAATCACAACGGTCGCTCTGTACTCTCAAATATTTGGTACACTTATGTTATTTCTGCAGTTACTTCCTGGCTCTTAAGCTGTTAGCTAATGCTATGCTAGGTTGGCATAACCATGTTATTGCTAACATAAACAGACAGAGAGTAGCTTAAGCTAGCACACTAAGTGGGTGGGCTGGACTTAAGTTATAAATTAAGTTATGATTGGACATAAAGGGCATTGTGACGCCCTGACTCCATGCCTGTCTGAACTAATGCAAAGCTCTATTGAAAAGCATGACCGACGCAACGAAGCACGCGTCACGACACGTCATGACACATG
>NW_007580886.1:0-2745 GCF_000690725.1 Stegastes partitus | reverse complement strand
CGTTTCTTTCACCCTGACAAATGTTTACTCGATTATCTTCCTCCTTTTGGCTCAGTTTTTGGTTTCCACCAACTCATGAAAAGAAATGCGTTGCGCTTTTGTTGCAAATTCTGATTCTGAAAATAATTTGTGATATGTTTTAATACATACTGCTTTCTTAGTTATCCAATACAGTAGTCTTGAAAAACAAGGGTCCAAATGCAGTCCTGAAAATTCAGCCTCTTCTAATCACGGTACTCTGCAAAGTGCCACAAATATTTACATATATGGGACCCCTAATCCTTCATTTCAGCCCTTCTGTTTCCATTGCAAAGTAGGATCTGACAGTTTCGACCACAACCTTAACCAGAAAGTGCACCAACACAACAATAAATAATAGCTAATGGACATAACTCCAGTTCTAAAAGCAAGTGGAGAATACAACAATGGAGGGTTTGATATTTGAGTCTATATGGTAAATTTAAAATTGATGGTGAAGACTGCAACTTAACGAGGACATCGAAGTGGTGGAAAAAATGCTACTTGAGTTTAACCAAGGAAGAGTCCCACCGAACAGTTTTTCTGGGATGTTTAAAGTACCTGCCCAACAAAGTCTCTGAATTAGATTCTACAAGCAACCGTTTGTGTGTTTGGAATAAAAGTTTGGCCGCAAGTACAAAATGGCTCAATGAGTTCCCACCTGTGCAAGTCATCAGGGTCACAGTTGGCCAGAAAGGTGGTGACGGCTTCAGCTACTTCCTGGTTGGAGAGGACGTCCCAGAGGCCGTCGGTTCCCATCACCAGGACGTCATCAGCACCGTGTTCATACTGCGTCAGGTTGTACACCTTCACCTGTGGGACAAACATACATTAATGTCAAACTGACAGAAAAGAGGAGGAACTAAAGGACACTGTTGGACCTCATCACTGCAGCTGATCTTTGCCTTCAAAGTAAATATTCAATTGTTTTCTACAGTCATTTATTAATCTATTAGACAACAAGAACAGACAATTTAAAGCTAGCTGTCCCTGCAAAAGTGTTAAAAAAGAACCCGAAATATAGAATAAAATGACGGTTAAATGATAATATGATTTGTATGGGCTACACATTACAGTACACATCCATCGATAGTCTATTTTTATTTTATTTCGTTCAAAGCTGGTCATTTTTTCCTCCTTTTCTGATTTCACTACTTTGCGTATACATGTTACAAAACAGCACAACAAAGCTGGATGACGCGCTTCTTTTCTGTTGCACCCAAAAAATAAAAATAAAAGGTTTTTTCGAATGGCTTTCATAACACCAGTGTCACTGAGTCACCGTCACTGCTATTTGCTCTCTTTAACAATTTTTGTTCGGACTAAAATTGTCACTTTTCTGCTGGAGTTTTTCAAACCTCATCCTCGGTGCCTCTCATCCACGATTGTTCAGTTTGGCCTTACACTGCTAATGACTAAATTTGCTGTTTTTTTTTTTTTAGGCAGAAATTTCAAAACAAGAAGCCAACGGTTGGAATTAATGTCGGCAAATGCACTCAAACCGCCAAACATCGATGGCTGGGAGCTCAGAAAGCATAACAAAGGCATCAGAACTTGAATTTGCACAGAGGTGAAAGATTTCTTTAAGTGGCTGCAAAGATCAAGTGCACTCAACTAACGCAGCTCGAGTTACTCAGCCATGCTGAAATCTATACTGCCCTAACCTTCACACAGCACGGTGCATGACATTTCCATAACTTAATGAATTCAATACACTTTTCCCTTACAGAGAAGCATCTCGAGAATCCACTTGAGAGGCTTTGGTGAGAGGTGAGAGTTGTGTTTGTGTGAGAACGAGAGCGAGACGCAGACAGACACACAAAGTGCCGAGAGGAGTTAAGTCTTCCATGTGAACCTGGTATGAACCCCCGGTATTAATGAATTAAAGATCAAGCGGAGAGCTGTGGGAGGAAAAATGCAAAACTCTATAAGACAAACTACATGAGGAGATGAAAGCACTTTGAAACCAGTGCCAGACAGTCAGACAGGTGAGCTCGAGTTCTCCGGCAGCAGAGGACCTTGTTCTGAAGCAGAAAAACGCTGCTTCCAGCGAGTGTAGTGTGGATATATATATATATATATGTGACAGGAGGAGAAGCAGGGTAAGCCTTGCGACGGACGTACCCTTTCATATGGGACGTAATTCATGAGACGAGGAAGACCAAAGGAAACATGTGCAACATCTGATTCGTATATTGACAGAACTGCCGGAAATGAGCCCAGTCAGAGTGTTAATGGGTTTAAGGAAATATATGCTGACATGCAGCACTGATCTGATAACTGCTGTAACAACATGGATAACAACTCCATGTACTCTGGACTCACAGGACGAGATCATCATGGACATTTTTTTGGCACTTCTAGTGTATATCCTGTCCTTACTTTTGATGGGAAACCATTAAGAGTTATGTCACTTTTGTCCAAAAGGCATTTAAGGTGATGGCTTGTCCATAGCTAAGGCACATTCAAACACATCCTATTAAAACATCCTCAGATTATGTAATGTTTTCAAACTACGGATGATCTGATTGGGGCATTTTTTATGGGTATCAGGGCACATATTTAAGCCTTCGTTTATGTCCACTGTCATACAGATGATGTATATTTAATCCTAATAAATGCAGCATTATCAATCAACAGTCAACTCATTTCACATTTATTGTGTGATGCTGATTTAAACCACAGGAACATGACACAGGCCACAAGACGAGATGTAGGAATGCTATC